>NW_017308420.1:110639-110942 GCF_000935625.1 Nanorana parkeri | reverse complement strand
GGAGATTCAGGATGCCACAAGACCGGAATTACTGCCTAGCCCGCCCGGGCAGGGCCACCGGGGCTGGAACCCTACACGCCATCTCGCACTGTTTATCTACATATGACTTACTATGCTACCTGTAATCCGTGTTGTGTTTGTGCTCCTGCATTATACGGCTACGACCGGTCCTACACTATACAATGTTAGGAATTAGCAGGCCTACCATACACACTAACCTAATGCGTAACCGCTCATGGGCATTACCTGAGGGGCGGGGGTGATCACGTGGCAGCGTGCGCTCGGGCGCGTTGCTGCGCTCAA
>NW_017308420.1:104056-106640 GCF_000935625.1 Nanorana parkeri | reverse complement strand
CCTCCCTTAATCCAACCCTCACTTAGTGACGGCACCCAACAGTGCACACGATAAACCATGAGGCTCCCCGGGGTGCGCTCGGAAGCGGCGAGGGAGGGACACTTTCTCCCTCTCGCCCCCCATCTTTTCCCACTTCCCACATTTCACTCTTCCTTAGCTCTCCCCCTCCCCCTCTTCGTATCCCCCATTTTTCAATCTTTCAACCTATAGTTCTCCCCTATGTCCCTTACCGCTCCCGGCAAAATAAGGACCCCTAACACTCTCCCCTCCTTCTCTCCCCCATTCTTTCCTCCTTCCCTCCCTCCTTCACATTAGGTGGCTTTAAACTTCTAGGACAAGCACATTCAAGAAAACATAGCGATAAAAGCCCTCTTCAGCTGAGCACAGCAACCACAGTTGAACAATCCTTTAGGCCCCAAGTACAATCATACCTCGAGCAACTGCTCCAACTTCTTGGCAATACTTGGGCCCTTACCTCTTGCAAGTTATAATTAGGCATAGTAAGGTAAAAAGAACTATATAAATGAATAACAGGAATGTTTTTGCTAGACACATGATCGCTTGATATGTGGTTGATGGCAGCTTGTTCTTTTGAAATCTCCTTCCCCCCTCCATGTATGTCTCCCCGTTCATTGTACTTTAATATACTAGAATACTGAATGTCACTACGCATCTGCTAACAGTCGCCCGGTATATTGTATATTGAAGCTTGTTCCCTTGAATTCCCCTTCCCCCTTCATGTATACCTCCACGTTTAACGTATTATATTATACTTGAATACTGTATGTAACTATGCAATTGATAATCACAATAAAAACTTACTTGTGAAAAGAAAAAAGAAAAAACGAGAAGTTTGTCAAGTAAGGAAACAATCCATAGCCACAGGGAAGAGGGGACTAAGAAAAGTTGATTCCCCAGAACAAGTTCAACCAACCACCAAAGAGCCGCTGTGTCTGTGTGTGAGCCACCGTGACTAACAGTAAAGTTGCCGATTTTTTCATAGACATAATTATCCCAGAAAAATAACATACCTGTATATTAAGAAGTCCTGTTATGACGTTCCATACATGCCTAGTATTTCATTCCATGAGAGGCCATCGCTGTATGTCCGGACATGTCTTGCTGGACAATTGAATCAGCGATGGCCCCGCTGTCGTTATACTCCACCAGTTCTAATTTCCTGAGTCAAAGCTGTGAAACTACATTCCCTCCGAGCTCATGTACAAAAGTCAATATTATGTAACGCACTAGCGATTGTTAATGGTTGATATTATCAATTGACTTAACTAAGAGAATAATTTTATGTTATGACAGTATAATCTGTGAACAATCTAATAACAATCAGCCCCAATGGGCCAGATCTAATCCATCCTAATGGAACGGATGGTCTCAAATACTCATTAAATTCCAACCTTTTCATACGGAAGATAAATAAATGAATTTAGTAGTTGTCTAGTCAATTGAATAGTGTCAACCACATTGTAGGAGGTGCGACCTACAAATAAATGTGTCTGTATCAATCAATTGAACGAATTATGCTAATGGAATTGTAATCAGCCAATACTCAGGGCTCTGGTGGAGATTGAAGGTGTTCCTCTTAGGTTGCCTCTCCTTTTACAATATGAGTTCTTTTTACTCATGCATTTAATAAAAGCTATATTTTTTATATGAATTATTGCCTCGAGTGCCTAAAAAACCCCAGTCTCCAAAACACCCTTTTTTGCTATTTAAACCAGGGGTGTGGCACTCCCCATTTAACACCGTTCCCCTTCCCCTCCTTTTCTCTATATGAGCAACTATTGTAACCTGACACAATTCCACTTCTTCTATCTTACAGAGTTCATCACTTTGTGTGGCAGAGAGCAGTTTAGAAACTACAGGGAACAATCTGCTGTGTCCTGGACCTAGCTTTTTTCCCTCCCTGTGTAGGTGCATGGGACCCAAAGCCTTCTGGTGATTGATTATACCCTCCACCACCCATACCGCCACCATGATTATTCCACATCTCGCCCACAGTCTGGCTTCACTTTCCAACAACCAATTTGCATATCTCACAGCTCACCCAAATGGTGGATTTCTTTCACCTAATCCTAGCCACATAAATTTCATTTTGGATAACTGAACTACATTTTATTTAGGAATAATTAATTATTCACTTTTTTTTTGTTTCAAATATGTTTTATTGAGTTTTTACAAGGATTCAATAGGAGATACATATACACGTCATCAACCCCAAAGCGGGTGCAAATGCAAACCTTTATCAAACATACATTTGAGGTATGAGTCACTGTAAGGGTCGATTGAATGGGGAACGAAGCGGGGGATAGGGAAGAGAAGTGTCTGCCATGTTATTGTGTAATCGTCACATTCCGTTGCTGTCTATTATCGGTTGTCCTGATCTCCCGAGTAGTTATCAGGGTGTTTTCGAGGAGCCAAAATGCAGTAGGTCTTTGTGTCATGTGTAGTTGATGAGGAATTGTGCTTGTGGTGACAACCTTTCGGTGGGTGCAACACTGATCTCTCGTGGTGGGATGGACAGTGACTTGACTGGAGACGGTCAGACAGTAGAAAGAAGTGGAGTTGG
>NW_017308420.1:84888-102169 GCF_000935625.1 Nanorana parkeri | reverse complement strand
TGTATCCTATGCAGAACTGGCGGAACTACCGCCATAGCCACCCACGCGGGCACTATGGGGCCTGCAGCCGAGTGGGGTCCGGTGAGGATGAGGCCAAGAGGCTTACATTACTGGTAAGCCTCCTGGCCCCTCAAGCCCGGCCGTGTCCCGACACACGCAGCAGGAGCGCACGTAAGCCGCCCGGCCGTGTCCCGGGTAAAAACAGCAGGAGCGCACGTAAGCCTCCCGGCCCCACGGCCCGGCCGTGTCCTGACACATACAGCAGGAGCGCACGTAAGCCTCCCGGCCCCACGGCCCGGCCGTGTCCCGACACATACAGCAGGAGCGCAGAGTGGACGGGGCAGAGCGCTCGAGCGCGCCTGTGAAGGGACATTGTATTCGGCACATGAGGAGGCTCTGGAGTCTGGACAGGAGGTAGGAAGGGAGTGGGAGACTGTTATATGCCTGGCCTGGCCCTGCATGGTATAATTTTGCAGGCTGCAGTTAATTGATTTTCTGGATTGCTGCAGATTGTGTTTTTTATTTTTCATACTGTCATAAGTGGGGATCTGCTTTATATTCTTGCATTGACTATTCGCTGTCAGCAAGCTGAATATTCCCACTGACTTCCTTCCCTATGCTATGTCCACTTAGGCTCCATTCAGGCTCCATTCACATATAGCGTTTCCATTTCGTGCTGCAGACCGTGCGGGATGAAAACGCCAAGGCTCCATTGACACTAGGGCGGCTGTCGGCGCATATTCGGCTGTATGAATACACGTGTAGCCGCTCCAAAGCCACAAGACAATGCACTTCAATGTGCATTGTTCGGACTATTGCGGAGTACTGCGCAGTTCCCAAAATAGCGCAAGTGTCGAATCCGGTGGATTCCGAATGTTCGCTGTTTTATAATGGCCGCAAACGAGCTCTTTGCAGTTATTTCACATATAGCGTTTGACCACACAGAAAACCGTGCGGGAATAGCAAACGCTATATGTGAATGGAGCCATACATTTTTCATCCGCAGGGATTCCGCTTGTTTGCAGCTATTATATAGCCCAAACATGCAGGATCCGCCGTATTATTGCGCTTGCACTGTTTTAGGGCCGCAATAGTCTGAATAATGCACATTAAAGTGCATTGTTTTTTCTGTTTAGAGCGGCTCCTCGCATATTCGTACAGCTGAATACATGCGGACAGCCGCTCCGTTGTGAATGAAGCCTTAGGTTTGTTGCTAATCCCAACCACAATCAGCTGTCCTCATTTATGCAGTTTCCATTAGTGATGGGCCAAACAGGCCAGAGTTCAGTTCGAATTAAAACTTTAGAACATCTAAAAAGTTTGAATTTGAACTCAATGCAAGTGAATGGGGGTAGAACTTTCAAAAACGATTGTCCACTTTAAGAGGACTTATATGCAAGTTATTGTCCATAAAAGGTGTATGGGGAATACCGTTTTTAAAGGAGCAGTGATTTTAACATGACTTAAAGGGTAACAATAAAAATGACAAATTTCTTCAAATATCCTGCCTAGGGGTCTCCTTAAAGGAGAACTATGGGGTCAGTGTTTTTCCCCAAAGTTCTCCTAAGGGTCACGGGAGGGGGGCCCCTCCAGGATACCCCCCTGATGCTGTGCGGGCCGCCTGGGTCGCTATGGTTTTGAACGCGCCGCTGTTCAGATCACTGTCAGTGATCTGTGCAACGCTGCGTTCTTCTCCACTGCCGCTGCTGAGTCAATGAGAGCCAGCAGCGGCGGTGGACGAGGCTGGACCCGGCAGGGGATGAGGAGGTGGGGCCTGGGGGTCAGCAACAGAGAAGGAGGCGGGCCAGTGATGGAGCAGGAGGCGGGGTCGGCGAAGGAGGAGGGAGCGGGCCCGGCAACGGAGGAGGGAAGACAGAGAAAGAAGAGGCGGACAGGTAAGGAGTGTGACCAGCACACCTGAGGGTGACCCTGCAGAGCCCCCCATAGAAATTCTATGGGGGGCTCTGCAGGGTCACCTTCAGGTGAGCTGTGTGGGATCTCAAGCGGGCTCTTCAAGTGGTGTAACTAGAAATCATAGGGCCCTATACAAAATTTTGCTATGGGTACCTGTGATTTCTAGTTACGCCCCTGAATGGCATTAATAGTCTGATTGTGTTATCCTGTGCTTCCCTACCCAGGTCAAAACCCACCTGATCACTAGAAATCCGTGTGGCCAGCGACAGGAGGAAGTGATTCAACAGAATGTTGGTGAAGACATTGAGATCCACATTGAAAAGTGATATTGGTTTATAATTGGAGCAGACTTGAGGGTCTTTCCTCTCTTTAGAAATTAATGTGATATGGGCTCCAAGCATATCTGAGGAAAGGGATGAGCATTGTCCAATAAATTATAGGCTTTTGTAAAATGTGTGGCAAGGATAGTTCCAAATAATTAGTAGTATTGCGACAGAAGCCCATTACGTCCCAGGCACTTGCCTAGTTTCAGGTTTTTTTAATGCACTGTGGAACTCAGCCTCCAATATTGGTTCTTCCAATGCTTTGGCTGTGGTGACATCTAATGTTGGCATATTTACCTTCTGTAAATACGACTCTATTTTTTATCATCTTCTGAGCGCCACCTCTTCTGGAGATGATACCTCTCCCTTAATAATATAGAGAGCGTAATAATAGTCCTTCCCAAGGATCCCTGATGCTTTGCTGAGTGCCATCTTTAGATACTATGAGCCTAAATGGAAATCCCCATCTCTATGGGATTCAGTTTCATGAGAGTAGTTGCAGATAGGTTATTAAATATCTGGAGCTTTTTGCCATTGAATTTTAATGATCGATTTGTTGTGTGTTCAGCAACATAGCCATCTTCCTCTTAAAGAAGTGGAAACAAACCACTATGGAAGTGGGTGTAGAAGGAGAAGGTGAGACCAATAGTGAAGGGTTGGGTGGATACAGTATGGAAATGAATACCGTCAACATTTTGCCCACATTGGCCACCTGATAGAGGAGGGGATTTTCAGTCTGGGGCTTTTCTGGGGCTTAGTAGAGTCTTTCAGCTTGTGGGCCATGGCACTTTATGTTGTGGATTGCTGTGGAGATGTGCTGGGATAGATAGACAGTGGTCAATCTACTGATATCCTTCAATGCTGTGATGCAAAGCAAATCACTTGGTCTCTTTGACATACTTCAAGTGGTGTTTTTGGCTGGAGCCAGATGGATAAATCAGTCTCTTCTCGATAATTTTGCAAATGTGGAGGTTTTGTCTCCTGTCCCTGTTCTCTGAATATTTTGCTGAAGTTGGAGTTGGTTGATATTTTTTGAAATCTCACTTCTAGGTTCCTTTGGCAGTATTTTTTACTTATGTGGTAACCATATGGGTTTCTTTTGAAGAAGGACATGTAGCTGTTTTTCCAGCATGGGTGCCATTACATATGGTGCTAAAGTATTTGCGGTGGGACTGGCATTGAGTCCTCTGAAACAGTGTACTCCCCATGCTCTGTGAACATCATGTTTGGGGAAGCAGGCTGAGAGAGCACTGGAGAGGCAGGTCTGATCAAAATTCTCTCCAACATGGGATGCTTGGGAGGTGCAACATCCATCAGAGGCATGGTGTCAGGTTTCTGCTTACTAATGTTACCCTTGGGGATGGTAGGTTCAACAGACAAGATTACCTAGAGCCTTCTAAGCTCATGAAGAAATCAGAAGCAGTAGGGAAGGTAAGTTAAGCAGCACAGTGATGGAGCTCCTAAATTATGTAACCACCATATTAACTGTTACACATTCACTTTTTGCACTACAATTTTAATAAGAAATGTTGCACTAGAGACATAAGGCACAGGCAGTGTATTCATTCAAGAACTGAGAGACCAACTAATGAAAAAGCAGTGTGAAAATTGGCAAGCTGGACAGTTTTAATGAACAAGACTACACATAAATGTAAAGAGACAAGGCATTAGAAAGTTTCTTACTACAAGAATAAAGTGTCAGCTCACAAATGTTAGAGTTGTGTAAAATTGTACAGCAACAAGAGTTTTAATTAGGGACAATAGGCTTAAATGATGTATGCCTAACTTTTATTTTTACTATGATTGATATAATGTAAGATGCACACTGTTTTTACACTTTTTTTTCTTTCAAAATGATGCAGTGATCAGAAACAAGTGAATGCTGCAGTCTGAATGCCACAAACTTAAAAAACAAAAATGATCAACATTTTATTTCTATTAGTATATTTTTTACCTAATAGAAATGAAAACCCCAAAATATCACCCAAGAAACAAAAGCCCGCAAAAATATATAAATAATGAGTTTTCTAAGGATGGGACAGCTGCTAAAAATAACCACTGCCCTAAAATCAAATCTACAATCTACCGACTTAAACTGAAGAACAAAAAGAAAATGCAGGAAAGGAGCAGCATGTTGGTGACAACAGACCAAACAAAGACTTCTGTGTTAAATGAAGAACTGTAAACATGGGGGGGGGGGGGGGGGGGGTGCAGAAGAGAGAGGGGAGGGTTGGGTCTGAGAGAGTGGTATTCAGTGGACAATGGGGGACAGTCCTTAGGTGAAGTTGTTAGCAAGTGAATGAATGAGAGGTGGCTCAGCAAAAGGTAGTAATATCAGTGGTACTTGTAAAGTAAGTCCAGCAGGCCCATCATTTTCTGAAGCTATCTAGTGTGTCTCGTTTAGTGGCTCTTCCATTTCGTAGACGTGACCTACCTGAGCAAACCATTCGCGCATTGTGGGTGCTTCGTCAGTTCTCCAGTGGCGGGGTATGATGGTGCGCGCTGCGTTAATAAGATGTCTGTGTAGTGATTTAAAGGCGCTCATTGGCTTTCCCGGTTCCCAGTGGAGAAGAGAATATGTGAGGGTGAAGGGAGGTGTAGATCCTGTGATCTTGTGAATAGCGTCGTGTACTTTCCGCCAGAAGGGTTGTACTTGGGGGCAAGACCAGAAGATATGTGTGAGAGTGCCTTCGTCCCTGGTACATCTCCAACATTGCTGAGATATGTTTGGGTAAATGTGGTGTAGTAGGTGGGGGGTCCTATACCAAAACGTTAGGAGTTTGTAGTTCATTGCCTGCATTTTGCTGTTGAATGCGCATTTATGTGCCGTCATGCATATTGCTGCCCAGTCGTCATCTGGGAGTGTAGTTTGGAGGGCCGGTTCCCATTTAGTACGTGGGTGGGGTATTCGTGAGGGGAGGCCGTCTCTGAGAAGGTTATAGAGCCGGGAGATTAGGTGCCTGGTGGGGCCGTCGCCTAGGCAGAGTCTCTCAAACGGCGTGAGGGTCCTGGAAGTGGAATGCCGGCATCAGGAAATGTCGTATTTGGAAGTAGATCCACCAGGGAAGTGAGCCTTGTTTCGTAAGGTCTGAGAGATCATTCTTGGTAGCAAATGTTCGGGATCTAAAGAAGAGGTGTGCTCTAAGCGGGGATTCGTGCGATCAGTGGGAGATAAAGTCCTTTGTGACACCTGGAGGGAAGTATCGGTTGTGCGTCAGGTGTTCCATCGGACTATGCAGGAAGGTGAGGGCGTTAAGGCGACTGGTGGAGGAGAAGACTTCAAGGGTCGCACCAATTAGGGGGTGCGTGCGAGGTTCGGTTGACCATAGTGCGGGTCTGAGCCACACCATTGAGGAAAGTGGGGTGCCAGATATTGCGTCTTCTAGGGCAGACCACATTTTGGTCTCAGTGTGGAGGTGCCAGTGTAGCACTCTAGTGAGGTGTGTGGCTTGGTAGTATAGGTACATGTCTGGTATCTCTAGACCTCCATTGCTCTTAGAGGTTTTGAGCTGGGACCAGGATATGCGGGGTCGGTTGTCGTTCCACACGAAGGACGAGAAAATAGTATCCAATGTGCGGAAGAAGGAGCGAGGGAGTTTAATAGGAATGGTTTGGAAGAGATAGAGAAGTCTGGGAAGAACATTCATTTTCAGTAATGCTGCTCTTCCAAACCATGAGAAAGTGTGTAGTCTCCATGATCTAAGATCGTTTCGAATTGTTTCGCTCAATGTTGCAAAGTTGCAGTCATAGAGTCGGGATAGTTCTGAGGGCAGTTTGATTCCTAGGTATTGGATGTGGTCAGTTCGCCATTGGAAGGGAAAGGAGGTTTGAAGGCATGTTTTTGTTGCATGTGGCACATTGAGGGGCATAATTTCAGATTTGGTAAAATTTATTTTTAGATTGGACATTATTCCGTAAAGTTCAAAGTTGGTCATCAGGCGCGGTAGGGAAGTCAGGGGTTCTGTGAGGAAGAATAGTAAGTCATCAGCGTATGCCATTGTTTTGTGGATCGTGGGGCCTACTGTGACGCCCCTGATCTCTCTGTCTCTTTGCACAGTGCGGATGAAAGGTTCCAGGGCCAGAGCAAATAGTGTGGGAGACAACGGGCATCCCTGTCGGGTCCCGTTAGTTATTGGGAGGCTGTCCGACAGGCATCCCATCGTCCTTACCCTGGCCCTGGGACAGGAATAGACAGCCTGTATCCAATGCAACATTCTGTCCAGTAGACCTACGTGTTTAAGGACCTCAAACATGAAGTCCCAAGCCACCTTGTCGAACGCCTTCTCCGCGTCTGTGGACAGCACCAGTGCCTCTGGTAATCTCTACCGGTGGGATTGAGTGTCCTCCAGGTGTCACAAAGTTGTAGGGACTGTAGGCATTTTTCATGAATTTAAGAGTCCGGTAGGGTACTGAAGATTTGCAATCTGAGGTGTCTATCAGGGGGTCTAAAGGGGCATTGAAGTCCCCACCTATCACCAGCATTCCTTCAGTGAAGTCAGAGAGCTGGGATATGAATTTGTTCGGTGAGTAAACTGAGACAATTGTGAAGGGGGTTTGGCCTAAAAGGCCTTTCAGGGCGAGATATCTCCCGTCTGGGTCTTTGAGCTCCCCTTGGACTTGAAATGGTGTATGTTTGTGCAGGAGTATAGACACGCCCCGGGATTTGTTGGAGGGTGAGGATGCATGATATACCGATTGGTAGTGATGGTCGGTAAGTTTAGGTATCTTGTCATGTTCAAAATGTGACTCTTGAAGCAGAGCGATGGAGGCTGACTGTTTGTGTAGGTCACTTAAGATTACGGAGCATTTTTCAGGTGCGTTAAGGCCTTTTGGCGTTAAGAGAAACCACCTTCAGTTCGGATACGTCCCCCATTGTCACAATCTCAGGTGAGGAGGGCAGCTGGAAGGGAAAAGGTGAGGGGATAGAGGTGGGATGAGGGGCGGCTAGGTGAGGTGGGAAGGGAGGGAGGTGAAAAGATAAGGAGAGTTGAAGTGGGAGGGGACAAACGAGAATAAACCCCAGAGATGCCCCCGTGTGTGCAACACACAACCGCGTGGTGCAGTCTTGGGGTATAACTTGGATTGTGGGGTGTTTAGGGGGCGGTCAAGCCTGTGGGGATGTTCGTGTGGGTTAAGGTAACTGCAGAACAATGACCGCCTCACTTGAGGGGTGGGACAACCGCGGTTAGACGGTCAAGGAGGTATCAAAAGAGTATCAGAAGCTGTGGTGCGGAGGGTACAAGTGGCCTGAGGTCCGATGGACTTGAACTCGCTGCAACGGTGCAGCTGTGGGTCTCTCTCACCGCGTTACGGCTTAGGTCGCGGGTCGAGGGAGCCAGTGGGGCACTCCGGATCCAACCCCCGGCACTCCCCGGTATCCAGAAGGTGCAGGGAGGTCGGATCCATCCACCAGGTCTGGGGATTAGGATGGAGCAAGTAAGGCATGGGGGCATGTAATTCTCAGGTAAGGTGGGGGCATACTCATCTCACGACAAGCTGTCCTGTAGTAGGGGATATCCGGGTGATGTCTTCAGCGATTGACAGTGCCAGCTTGAGGGGCAATGGGATTCATGTGGATCCTTAGTAGTGGGTAGTGCGATCATCTGATGGCAGTGCTGGGTGAAGGATGTAGATGTAGGGAGTAGTGCTGGATGTTCGGGTGGTCTTGCCGTATGGGAGGAGGGAACCTGGTGAGTGACCGCTGATGGAGGGGTATTTCGCCAGCTTGAGGGGCAACAACGTTATTTAGAGAGATCTCACCGGGGAGACATCAGTGAAGCCGACTTTCTCCGCTGTTCGGATCCTCTGAGTGGGGGTGGGATCTGGTACCTCGCGATGGTGATCTCCGCATCTTGCTCCGTTTCGGGTCCGATGAAGCTGATGGTGAGACGTGCCGATGGGATGAATTAGTCAGGCGCGGTGGAGACTGTCGCCGTTCCTTCCGGGGCTGGGGAGCAGGCCGCAGATCCTCGTACCAGTCCTGGATAGCGACTGGAGGTAGATCCAGCATGGAGGAGAACGGTTCTAGGTCTTCAGGGGTGCGTAGTATAGCAGTTTTGCCTCTGTGAGTGGCTGAGAGGCAAAAGGGAAAGCGCAACTTGTAGATGATCCCATGATGGCGGAGACACTCCAATAGGGGACGCAGGGCCCTGCGTTGCTGCAGCGTGTGTAGGGAGAGATCCTGGAAGAGCTTCACTTCCACTCCCTCATGAAATACCGCTCCTCTGCGTCTGGCTCGTTGTAGGATGTCTTCCTTCAGTGGGAAGCTCTGGAGGCAGCAAATGACGTTGCAAGGCATATCATCCATCGCATTCCTTGGCCTTAGAGCGCGGTGCGCTCTCACAAATTCAATGGGGGAGTCCAGAGGCCTCTCTAGGAGATCGTTGAAGAGCTGGAGTAGGGCGGTGGACACTGCGTCCGGCAGTATGGATTCCGGGAGCCCACGGACTCGTATGTTGGACCTGCAGCCTCTGTTGTCCAGATCTTCCAGTTGGCGTCTTATGGTAATGAGGGAGTGAGTGGTAGAGTCCTGGTGTGAGCGAAGTCTGCTGAGTGCGACGTCTCTAGCTGCTCCCTCACGTTCCACTACACTCAACCTCTTACCGATGTCGCGGATGTCATCACGCAGCTCAGACACCGCTGTGTACAGGGTTTCTTTGATGTCCGCTGCCATTGATGCTAGGTCGGACCGGGGCGGTAAGTGTCTGATATAGGTATTCATGGAGTCGTCTGCGGGATCGGAGATCGGGGCCTGGGCCTTGCGGGAGGATGTCGCCGCCATATTGGGAGGTGGTGTCTCAGGGGCCTCGTGGCGTTGGGAGCGAAATATCTCCGGTACCTGCATGTTTTGTTGGTTTTGCGAGGTCCCTTTTGTGGGGGGCACTTTCGTCGGGGGATATTGCGGGCCGATTTTCCCCATGTCGTCCTCGGATGCGCTTCAGAAGCTAATTTTGGGTGCAGGCGGGCAGGAGCTCTGAGATTAGGCGGCCATCTCTCTTGCCGCGGAAATTATTCACTTTTTAACCACTTGCTGCCCGAAGCAATTTCTTACTATTTGCACACACACATGATGAAATAAAAAATTTTGGCTAGAAAACAGCTTTAAATCCTCAAACAATTATATATTTTCTGAAAGCAGAGGCCCTGTAGAAAAAGAAAATGCTAGTTGCAATTTTTTATGTCGCATGGTATTTGTGCAAATGTTTTTCAAACCAATATTTTTAGGATAAAATACACTCAAATGCTCTCACTCCTAACATTTGAAGCGATATACACTGAGTGGCCAGATTATTATGACCACCCCATCAGTACTTCGTTGGGCCACGAGATGACTCCACAAGATGACTTTGTTGGGCCGCCTCGTGACTCCACGAGATGTTGAAAGGTGATGCGAGGAATCTGACACTGCACTGTTGCCCTTCTGTTGTCTTGTACCAGTCTTGCCACTCTCCGTTCTGCCCTAACATTGACTGGTCGTTGACGGCCACAATTCGCACATTCAGACCCAGATTTTCGGCTGGCAGTCCAGTCTTTAAACACTTTAACAACAGCTTCTCTTGAACATTTAACGAATTCTGCTGTTTTGCTGATACTCGCTCCATGGCTCCGAGTGCCAACAATCACCCCACGTTCAAAGGCTGTTAAATCGCGTTGTTTACCCATATCTTCAGAAGAAAATCTGTTGTGGTAAACAACCTGCTTCCCTATTTATAATGGTCTGGCCCTCTAGCCACTTCAGTGCGAAATTATAGCTAATTATAGCTAATTTGCCTACAAACGTCAGGTGGTCATAATAATCTGGCCACTCAGTGAAGTTCCAGTGAAGCCGATCGCACTGTGGGCAGGAGGCGTGCTTGCGGTGCCATTGACATTAATAGCAATGCTACACCCCTTCCCACCCCAGAACGCAGGGAGGGTAGGATTAAGCGGTCCAATGTGTTCATGCCATGAGACGGTGAGATAAACGCACTGGATGGTGTGAATGGGCCCTCATTGAGGTGCCACAGCTGCTCCTCTTCTGATTCCTCCCCTCAATGTTTCTCTGCCTGCTGCAGACAGAATCAAAAGGCAGAAAGTTGGGGGGCGTGGCCAAGCAATGGAGCCGTAGAGAGTGCTGAGCTCTGCTCCCTAACATACCCATTACCGCTCACTGACTGTCACACCCGGTAATCTACATGTTCGGCACCCGGAAGTCCTGCTGATCAACCAAAAAGACCACCCGGCGGACCATACCTGGCTACTTCTCCCCAGCGACCATGAGATCCCAGGCGGCCTCTCCCGCACACATGGAGTTGGTCGGCCATCTTGCCTCCCACAGGACGCGTCTCTCCCGGCAGGGCCCGGCGTCGCCGGCCTCAGCCCTCTCTCCTGCGGAGTCCTCAGCTCCTGGCCACTCTCCCATACGGTCGCCGAGACTAATGGACACAGCCTCGCAGCCTGCTGACACCACCCCGCAGATGTCGCCGGCTTTGACCGCCATGCTCGGTGATGACATCAGAGTGCTCCTGCAGTCGCTGGCCACGAAGGAGGACGTGAACCGGCTCGCTCAGCAGGCAGAGGGGACACTGGTGACCTGGTGGCACGTGTCACTGCCCTGGAATCGGCCACCGCGGCCCACAACAGGGCTTATGCCCTGCTATATTTGAAAATGGATGATGGCGAGAACCGGAATCGTCGGAATAACGTCCGCTTAAGGGGGATCACAGAATCTACTGATGGGGGTGACCTGAGGTCCTCAGTCCAAGCCATCCTTAACCACTTACTGGATCGCGACCCCTTGACTCGCAACGAAATGGACCGGGTACACAGAGTCAACGGTTCGGGGGGCCCTGATCGCACACGCCCCAGGGATGTACTATGCCGGATACATTTTTATGTTCAAAAAGGAGGCCATAATGTGGCAAGCCTGGGCCAAAAAATCGGTGGACTTTGATGAGGCAGATATCACAATCTTGCCGGATTTGTCCAGACACACTCTCTACCTCAGGCGCCTGATACGCCCGCTGCTCACACATATCGCGGCGAATGGGGCGACTTACAAATGGGGCCACCCTTTCCACCTTCAAGTACAGAAAGCCGGTACAACCTTTCTTCTGATGAGCCCTGAGCTATTCGATTTCCTGGGCGCAGACCCCATAGAGGTCCCGGATTGGCTCCTTTCTCCTGAGGCCTCTAGGCCTAGTCTGCTGACGGCCCCCCGACCCCAGAGACTTCGCAGGGGACACTCTCGCTACCGTGACAGAGGGACCGACCCGGGGACCCCGCATCCCACGAAGACTGATAAATCACCGCCTAGCCCATGACACTGGCTTCCTATTTTTTCACTGACTTTTGCTGCTTCGTGGTTGGAGCCACGATGAGTGTACAAGCCTGTCCCCCAGAGCCTCGCCCGCATGAGAGCGGGCTCCCTGGTCCGAGCCTGCCATAGCCGCGACCCCGGATCATCTACCGGCCCCTAAACCCTAGGACTGGATTTAGGCTGCTGGTCCCCATTCTATTCCTCCTCTTCCATCCGAGAACTTTCAGAACCACCGGATCGCCCTCCCAGGCCAACTCCTGCCACCTGTGAACACACCTGGCCCCATTCCCGTCTGATGACCCTCTCTCTCCCCCCCCTTGAGTCGCGCGGATCAAGATGTATCCTTATTAACTGTACTGCTCCCAGGGTCCCCTTACGGATGCTCACGTTCCACTAGTACACATGCTTGACCTTCTGTCGTTGTATGTTCTATAACCTTTTATCATTGCAGGTTCCCTCGGATCGACTCATAGCACCACTAGATCATGCATTTTGTATAACTAACATGTGTACGGCTGGATTTCTATACCTGGTCTGTTATTGGGGACCTCACGGGCAAGGTTGCCCCTGTTCACTTCCCACACCCTGAACTGGAGCACGTGCCGGCAGCCGTGCACGTCAATATAGCTCTATGAGGGGTGTCTTGTATGAAAACTGCTATACGATGCCCAGTGCCGCGCAGCCGGCCCGTTATCTACGTTGGATGACGTCTGCCACATGGCTCGACGCCCGGGAGGTTCACCCCAGCACCTGGACCTCGAGCCATCATAGTGGTCCGACTGCCGTATTGGGAGGCTGACTCTTGCGGGAGGCTTACCAACACTGGGGGAGCAATGGCTGTGGTAGTTCCGTTATTCTGTTAATCTGTTTTATCATTGGTTGAAATGTTTAAGATAATGTTGACTAGGCCTGAGAGACCTGGCGGCCATAGTCCGCCCGCCACGGATAGTTACTAGCTTGGTTGGCGTATACTGGGGTTAGCTCCCTTATATGGGTATTACGGGAGCATCTCGATACGCTAGATTTCCTCCTCGCCCAGAGCGTTGAGGACTGTTTTAGCACTAAATACCTGTTTTCTGTATTGTTTTTGTCTTTGCCTTGTTTTTCCCGTCTACCCACCTAGTGTGGGCAATTGTCTTTTCCTTCCCCCCGTCCCACTACCGAGCCACCTACTCTCTGACCTAACTTCTCTACCGTTTATTTCCCTTGACCCTTCTCCTTCCTCTCTGTACATGCTCCCTCCTCATACCTTTGCCCTTTTTCCTTTCGGACAGCAGACATGGCCCGTCGGGTAGATGGAGCTACGGCACCACTACCCACAAAATTCCTATCCTGGAATGTAAAGGGTCTCAATGTTCCTGAAAAGCAGTCAAGGGTCCGTGGCGATTTGTGGAGACACAGGGTACAGGTAGCTTACCTCCAGGAGACCCATTTTCAGTCGGGCTGCATCCCGGGACTCTCCGACCAGCGTTTCCCGTTTGTGTACCATAGCACATCCCCAGCCGGGAAAACCCGGGGGGTCAGTATACTAATTGCCAAATCCTCAGGCTGGCAACACTTATCCACGTAAGGGGACGAGGAGGGCAGGTACCCATTTGTAAAGGGTCGTTTTTATGGTTCGCTAGTGACATTGGTCAACATTTATGCCCCCAATTCTGGTCAAATCTCCTTCATGGAAGAATGCCTCCTGGATCTGTCAGATTTTGCAGAGGGGATTCTTATTATGAGCGGTGACTTCAATGTTGCCCTTGACCCACAACTAGATGTCTCCCGAAATGCCTCCCATCTCTCTTACGCCTTTCTTAGAAAGCTGCGGAAGACCCTGCATGCAGAACAATTGGTAGATGTGTGGCGCCACGTGCACGATCAATGTCACATCCATGGAAACGGCCTACAAATCCATGATGAGATGGTACATGGTTCCCACCAGATTAGCACTGACCCCATAGTTCTCCTTTAATATTAATCGCCGACTAGAGGATTTCTTCCGACCCGGCTCCTGAGCCCTAGCGACCCCTGATCCCTGAGGAACCCAACCATGGGCAAAAATTCCAGGTGGAACGCGAGCTCCCTCAACTCCCGCCGCGACCCGATCAACGGGTAAGATGGCGCCTTCTCCTCCAGCGCAGGAGCGCCAGTCCTCTTCTCAAGAACTGATGGCTGATATGGACGGCTCCTCCAACGACGGAACAGCATCGCAATCACCGTTGCCTTGTACCCAGCCCGAACCGACTTGCAGAGATGCTATGCTCTTAGAAAAATTTAAGCTGCTGCTGCAGCGAGAATTACAAATGGCCACTGACAAACTCGCCACCCGTCTCTCCCATGACATCAAGGAACTAGGATCCAGAATCAATGAGATGGAATATAAAATGGATGATGTGATTACAGTGATCGATTCACATGAGCAAGATCTCGAGTCGCTAAAATCAGACGTCTCCACCACACTCCTGAAACTGGAGGATTTGGAGAATCGCAACAGACGGGGGAATGTGCGCCTACGCGGCATCCCGGAACACATTGAGGATCTCAATGCAACAGTAACCGCCATGTTCCAAGAACTCTTACCAGGCTTCCCAGTGGAGAGGCTGGAACTGGACCGGGTTCATCGGGCGCTAGGTCCTAAACGCCCAGACGGCTCCCCGAGGGATGTTATTCTCAAACCGACCTTCTTTAAGACCAAAGAAGCGATCATGAAAGCAGCATGGGAAAAGAGAGACATTGCTTTCCAGGACTTTGAGTATAAGGTCTTCTCAGATCTGGCGCCACAGATGCTCTTGAAGAGGAAGGCCCTGAAGCCCTTTTTAGTGGCCTTACAGCGACATCAGATCAAATATAGGTGGGGCTTCCCTTTCAAAGTGTCCTTTTCATACCAAGGACTCTTGAGGTCATTTGCGTCTCCAGAAGAAGCGGGCCCTCTCTTGGAATCATTGCAGCTCTTACCCCCCAAGACCACGGAGCAGATGACAGCCCACTCCCAACCCAAGCAAGAACGCCGCCTACGACCTCTCTGGGAAAGCCGTTCCCGCAACCGCCGCGGCCCACCCGACCGGAACCAAACACCATCTGGATCCCAGGAGGACACAGCGGGATGAGGGTAATGCCGAACACCAGGTTTTTTGCTCCCTGGGAGTAGAGCCTGTTAGAGGCCCTGTCCCCTCATGTTCCATGGGAGGGTTGTTGCCCCCACTCGGCACCATTGTGCGGTTATTCAGTAGAGTGGCAAGTTGTTGACCCCTCTACAATCCTCTGACTCTCCTGGTTGCAGTCCGACTCAACAGGGACTACTCCCGCAGCGCTGAGGTGCTCGGCTTACCCTGCACTATTGTGCCCCAGAACCTGTGATGAACATGGCACCCACTTGATTCTGCCTGAGGCCGTAAGCACGAAGACTCAACACTATCCCAACCGCTCGGACTTTTAGCTGATACAGGACCCTTTTATCTAGCAACCCGCAGCAGACAGCCGGGGAAGACTTTGCGGCTGTCCCGCAAGAATTATAAGGGGCCCGATCACACAACCAGGCCAGACAGGTTACCTGGAGCAACCATGTATACAAACGTTACACTGAAATTTTTATTCTTCTTTAACGGCTCGGTTCATAGTTTATGGTTATCAAGTCTAGCATACTCTCAGTCCCCTGGTCTGACCACTCCCCGGTCCTCCTTAGGTGTAATTCCCTGGTGTCCCGCCCGGCGGGGTTCACATGGCGTCTGAATGATTCGTTACTCTCTTATGCTGACACAGCGAATCTGGTAGAATCTTATATCACCAGATACTTCGCCAAAAACGTCTCATCAGTGACCTCTCCGATTTCCCTGTGGGAGACCCATAAAACCACCCTTCGGGGTGACCTCATTCAATTGGCCTCCCGCCGGAAAAAGGAGAGGGAACGCAAAATCTGAACACTATCCGGAGACCTGGAGCGTCTGGAGGCGGAGTGCACGCAAACTGGTTTATTCAACAAGAGTAGAACTAAACCTCTTGTTGAACGACAAAACCAAGAAACAGCTAAGGTGGTCTAAACAAAACTTCTATGCCAGAGCCAACAAACCAGGCTCGATGCTCACAAACCTCCTTCATCCCAAACCAAAAGGGGTGCACCCAATTCGGCTCCAACTCGAGGACGGCTCCATCTCTGCGAATCCGGCCTCCATTGTGTCTAAATTCGGCTCCATACTAACACGACTATACGGCAAACCCCACACGGCAGCCGATAGCTTCTTTGAAGACCTTCGGCTTACGACCCTTAGCGACTCCATGAAGGCAAAGATGGAGGCAGATATCTCCCTCCAGGAGGTACAAATAGCTATAAAATCGCTCAAATCACAGAAATCCCCAGGCCCAGACGGATTCTCTGCTCACTATTACAAAAAATACTCACACATATTAGCCCCCCATCTGACGGCAGTTTTTAACCACCTAAAATCAGGCTCAAAACTGGACTCTAACTCTCTCCTGGCACAAATAATCATGATACCCAAACCTGGCAAAGATGATTCGGACCCCCACAACTACAGACCCATCTCCCTATTAAATGTAGACACGAAAATCCTCTCGAAAATCCTAGCCACCAGAATTAACAGCTTTCTAGAAAATTTGATCCACAGGGATCAAGTGGGCTTCACCCCTAGACGCCAGGCCTCTGATGCCACAAGAAAAATCATACAACTGATTCATCATATGCAACAGTCTGACATTAAAGGTATGCTTCTGTCATTGGACATACATAAAGCCTTCGACTCACTTTCCTGGGACTATTTGTATTATGTCCTGGGTAAGTGGGGCTTCCCAGAATCCTTTATGAAATGACTTGGAGCTCTGTATGATAGTCCAACTGCGTCAGTCAGGTACCTGCAGCACATGTCTTCCCACTTCCCAATCCAGAGGGGAACCAGGCAAGGTTGTCCCCTATCCCCCATCCTGTTTGTCCTGGCGATTGAGCCATTGGCGCAGTCGCTACGGCAAAACCCCGACACGACATACAGGGTGTTCCGGTAGGGGGACGAGAATATAAATTGAATCTCTTCGCAGACGATCTACTTCTCTCCCTCTCCCGCCCACACACTACTTTACCAAATCTATTAGCCACCCTAGAAAAATGTTCCCACATATCCTGTCTCACCGTTAACACAGACAAATCACAAGCTTTTAACATCAACCTGACGCCAACAGCAGTGGACACTATCCGAGATAACTTCCCCTTCCCATGGCGAAACAATCAACTTAATTATCTAGGGATTAATCTAACGAAGACTTATGACTCACTGTATAAGGCCAATTACATCCCCCTGTTTAAACTAGCCAAAGACTTACTAGCCAACTGGTTTCCCCACTGCCTATCATGGATGGGGAGTGTAAACTCAGTTAAAATGGTCCTTCTTCCAAAACTACTATACCACTTTCGCACACTACCAATTGCAATACCGGGCCAAGCCATGCGAACCCTCCAAACCCAAATTTTAAAGTTCATATGGCAAAATAAACATCCACGGATCCCTAAATATACCATCTGTACTCTAAACGACAGGGTGTCAGGAACGCAGGCTGTGCCGGACTCTGAGGCCAGCGCGGGGACGGCCCCGTCATCGGCGTCCAGTTGCTAGGCGACGGGCGGCCGTTCCGCAGCGCTCCTCCTCTCCTTCTCACAGGCAGTGTGACGCGACGGACGAGGCCCGGCGGCGTCCCGTTGCTAGGAGACGCTCGGGTCGGGTCTCGTCTCCGGCTCCGCCCCCAACAATTGCCT
>NW_017308420.1:74784-78146 GCF_000935625.1 Nanorana parkeri | reverse complement strand
AGTCATTTCAAGCAACATTTAGAGAGAAGAAACGGGGAGTCTTAATCGCGTTTCACAGGAATACCCCATTCACGTGCACGCGGGAAATTGCAGACCCCACGGGTAGATACATCATATTACAAGGCAAAATATTTGACACGGAGCTTACCCTGGTAAATTACTACGCCCCGAACTCACGTCAAACTAACTTTTTCACACACCTCCTGGGTGTTCTAGAAAAACATAGCATGGGTACGGTAATAGTTATGGGAGACTCCAACATGGTCCTTAACGAAAAACTAGACAGGTCAGGCCCGCGTTCTGCTCAGACACCTACACGCACAGACACCAATACCACCTTACTTAATACTCTGTTGGCCAACCATAACCTATTTGACGCATGGCGGGAAAAAAACCCTACCACTAGAGACTTTACATTCTATTCTTGTCCCCACGATAGCTTTTCCCGAATTGACCACATTTTTGTTGCCCAGAACTTTCTTTCCTCAGTGATCAAGTCTAGCATACTCTCAGTCCCCTGGTCCGACCATTCCCCGGTCCTCCTTAGTTGTAATTCCCTGGTGTCCCGCCCAGCGGGGTTCACATGGCGTCTGAATGATTCGTTACTTTCTTATGCTGACACAGCGAATCTGGTTGAATCTTATATCACCAGATACTTCGCCGAGAACGTCTCATCAGTGACCTCTCCGATTTCCCTGTGGGAGGCCCATAAAGCCACCCTTCGGGGTGACCTCATTCAATTGGCCTCTCGCCGGAAAAAGGAGAGGGAACGCAAAATCCGAACATTATCCGGAGACCTGGAGCGTCTGGAGGCGGAGTGGAAGGCGCACCCCACAGCGGCTGCACGCAAACTGGTTTATTCAACCAGAGTAGAACTAAACCTCTTGTTGAACGACAAAACCGAGAAACAGCTAAGGTGGTCTAAACAAAATTTCTATGCCAGAGCCAACAAACCAGGCTCGATGCTCACAAACCTCCTTCACCCCAAACCAAAAGAGGTGCGCCCAATTCGGCTCCGACTCGCGGACGGCTCCATCTCTGCGAATCCGGCTTCCATTGTGTCTAAATTTGGCTCCATGCTAACGCGCCTATACAGCAAACCCCATACATTTAACACACTGGCAGCCGATAGCTTCTTTGAAGACCTTCGGCTTACGACCCTTAGCGACTCCATGAAGGCAAAGATGGAGGCAGATATCTCCCTCCAGGAGGTACAAATAGCTATAAAATCGCTCAAATCACAGAAATCCCCAGGCCCAGACGGATTCTCTGCTCACTATTACAAAAAATACTCACACATATTAGCCCCCCATCTGACGGCAGTTTTCAACCACCTAAAATCAGGCTCGAAACTGGACCCTACCTCTCTCCTGGCACAAATAGTCATGATACCCAAACCTGGCAAAGATGATTCAGACCCCCACAACTACAGACCCATCTCCCTATTAAACGTAGACACGAAAATCCTCTCGAAAATCCTAGCCACCAGAATTAACAGCTTTCTAGAAAATTTGATCCACAGGGATCAAGTGGGCTTCACCCCTAGACGCCAGGCCTCTGATGCCACAAGAAAAATCATACAACTGATTCATCATATGCAACAGTCTGACATTAAAGGTATGCTTCTGTCATTGGACATACATAAAGCCTTCGACTCACTTTCCTGGGACTATTTGTATTATGTCCTGGGTAAGTGGGGCTTCCCAGAATCCTTTATGAAATGACTTGGAGCTCTGTATGATAGTCCAACTGCGTCAGTCAGGTACCTGCAGCACATGTCTTCCCACTTCCCAATCCAGAGGGGAACCAGGCAAGGTTGTCCCCTATCCCCCATCCTGTTTGTCCTGGCGATTGAGCCATTGGCGCAGTCGCTACGGCAAAACCCCGACACGACATACAGGGTGTTCCGGTAGGGGGACGAGAATATAAATTGAATCTCTTTGCAGATGATCTACTTCTCTCCCTCTCCCGCCCACACACTACTTTACCAAATCTATTAGCCACCCTAAAAAAAATTTCACACATATCCTGTCTCACCGTTAACACAGACAAATCACAAGCTTTTAACATCAACCTGACGCCAACAGTGGTGGACACTATCCGAGATAACTTTCCCTTCCCATGGCGAAAAAATCAACTTAATTACCTAGGGATTAATCTAACAAAGACCTACGACTCACTGTATAAGGCCAATTACATCCCCCTGTTTAAACTAGCCAAAGACTTACTGACCAACTGGTCTCACCACTGCCTATCATGGATGGGGAGGGTAAACTCAGTTAAAATGGTCCTTCTCCCAAAATTACTATACCACTTTCGCACACTACCAATTGCAATACCAGGCCAAGCTATGCGAACCCTCCAAACCCACATTTTAAAGTTCGTATGGCAAAATAAACGTCCACGGATCCCTAAATATACCATCTGTACTCATAAACGACAGGGAGGGTTAGGGCTACCAAACCTCACTAGATACTTTCAAGCAGCGCAAATAGCACCACTGACGAGTATGTTCCTATCCTCCCAACAGCCGTTATGGACTGTACTAGAGGGGGCACTATGCCTACCTATAGCACTAAGGGCATTACCCTGGCTTCCATCTTCCGAGCGCCCTAATACCATGAGCCCCATTATGCGCCTGACTCTAAAAATATGGGACAACACCAAATATCACAGCAAATTAATATCACCTCACCTGCCACTACTTCCCATCCTGGGCAATCCGTTGTTCCCTCCAGGCCTGGACTCCCCTGGGGCGTTTGCATGGTGGGACACGCACAACTTCACATACTTACACAACCTCTTTGACAGAACTAATGTTCGCAGCTGGCCCTCCATTCAAGAACAGTCACAAGCCCCAGCAGCGGAATTTTTCCGCTACCTACAGTTAAGACACTGGGCCTCTAGTCACATTTCCTACAGAGCGACATCAACAACTATGTCCACCTTCGAACACATATGCTACCACACCCCAGCACAGCCAAAACTGATCTCCATACTCTACGCCCACCTTAACACAGCCCCATCTCATGTGTATCACGGCTATGTCTCGAAATGGGAGCGAGATTTGGGAAATAATAAATCCGAGGCAGAATGGCAACAGATCTGGAACACCGCCGCCACGTGCACGATCAATGTCACATCCATGGAAACGGCCTACAAATCCATGATGAGATGGTACATGGTTCCCACCAGATTAGCACACATAGGCCCTGGTAGAACAGCCTCCTGCTTCCGCGGCTGCACGGCACCTGGGGATGTCCTACACACCTGGTGGACGTGCCCCATGCTCAGCAGATTTTGGGCTCAAACATTCCGTGTCCTCAGAAGTCTTTTCCAGACTACATTACCCAAAGACCCAT
>NW_017308420.1:60538-72730 GCF_000935625.1 Nanorana parkeri | reverse complement strand
GAGTGGAAGGCGCACCCCACAGCGGCTGCACGCAAACTGGTTTATTCAACCAGAGTAGAACTAAACCTCTTGTTGAACGACAAAACCGAGAAACAGCTAAGGTGGTCTAAACAAAATTTCTATGCCAGAGCCAACAAACCAGGCTCGATGCTCACAAACCTCCTTCACCCCAAACCAAAAGAGGTGCGCCCAATTCGGCTCCGACTCGCGGACGGCTCCATCTCTGCGAATCCGGCTTCCATTGTGTCTAAATTTGGCTCCATGCTAACGCGCCTATACAGCAAACCCCATACATTTAACACACTGGCAGCCGATAGCTTCTTTGAAGACCTTCGGCTTACGACCCTTAGCGACTCCATGAAGGCAAAGATGGAGGCAGATATCTCCCTCCAGGAGGTACAAATAGCTATAAAATCGCTCAAATCACAGAAATCCCCAGGCCCAGACGGATTCTCTGCTCACTATTACAAAAAATACTCACACATATTAGCCCCCCATCTGACGGCAGTTTTCAACCACCTAAAATCAGGCTCGAAACTGGACCCTACCTCTCTCCTGGCACAAATAGTCATGATACCCAAACCTGGCAAAGATGATTCAGACCCCCACAACTACAGACCCATCTCCCTATTAAATGTAGACACGAAAATCCTCTCGAAAATCCTAGCCACCAGAATTAACAGCTTTCTAGAAAATTTGATCCACAGGGATCAAGTGGGCTTCACCCCTAGACGCCAGGCCTCTGATGCCACAAGAAAAATCATACAACTGATTCATCATATGCAACAGTCTGACATTAAAGGTATGCTTCTGTCATTGGACATACATAAAGCCTTCGACTCACTTTCCTGGGACTATTTGTATTATGTCCTGGGTAAGTGGGGCTTCCCAGAATCCTTTATGAAATGACTTGGAGCTCTGTATGATAGTCCAACTGCGTCAGTCAGGTACCTGCAGCACATGTCTTCCCACTTCCCAATCCAGAGGGGAACCAGGCAAGGTTGTCCCCTATCCCCCATCCTGTTTGTCCTGGCGATTGAGCCATTGGCGCAGTCGCTACGGCAAAACCCCGACACGACATACAGGGTGTTCCGGTAGGGGGACGAGAATATAAATTGAATCTCTTCGCAGACGATCTACTTCTCTCCCTCTCCCGCCCACACACTACTTTACCAAATCTATTAGCCACCCTAGAAAAATGTTCCCACATATCCTGTCTCACCGTTAACACAGACAAATCACAAGCTTTTAACATCAACCTGACGCCAACAGCAGTGGACACTATCCGAGATAACTTCCCCTTCCCATGGCGAAACAATCAACTTAATTATCTAGGGATTAATCTAACGAAGACTTACGACTCACTGTATAAGGCCAATTACATCCCCCTGTTTAAACTAGCCAAAGACTTACTAGCCAACTGGTTTCCCCACTGCCTATCATGGATGGGGAGTGTAAACTCAGTTAAAATGGTCCTTCTTCCAAAACTACTATACCACTTTCGCACACTACCAATTGCAATACCGGGCCAAGCCATGCGAACCCTCCAAACCCAAATTTTAAAGTTCATATGGCAAAATAAACATCCACGGATCCCTAAATATACCATCTGTACTCTAAACGACAGGGTGTCAGGAACGCAGGCTGTGCCGGACTCTGAGGCCAGCGCGGGGACGGCCCCGTCATCGGCTCATGAGCCCCATTATGCGCCTGACTCTAAAAATATGGGACAACCCAAATATCACAGCAAATTAGTATCACCACACCTGCCACTACTTCCCATCCTGGGCAATCCGTTGTTCCCTCCAGGCCTGGACTCCCCTGGGGCGTTTGCATGGTGGGACACACACAACTTCATATACTTACACAACCTCTTTGACAGAACTAATGTTCACAGCTGGCCCTCCATTGAAGAACAGTTACAAGCCCCAGCAGCGGAATTTTTCCGCTACCTACAGTTAAGACATTGGGCCTCTAGTTACATTTCCTACAGAGCGACATCAACAACTATGTCCATCTTCGAACACATATGCTACCACACCCCAGCACAGCCATAACTGATCTCCATACTCTACGCCCACCTTAACACAGTTATTACTTGATGAAGGACTTTTTTCTTTGCATGATTGGATGAACACTCTACACTTCGAAGACTGATGGTAAAGTAGGTGCCGATAAAGACGCCGTATTAGCGGGTTCCATCAGACAACACGTGTGGGGCTGTCTGGTACTGCCAAAAGTTTGCGGTGAGTATGCACTCTGAAAGGGGAATGTGTTGGTAACAATACAAACCCCAGAAAAGCACTATTTAAATCACCGAAAACTGGAAGACTCAATCACCTTTATTGAAGCAGAGCCAAATCATCACAGATACTTTTTTGTATTTTATACAGTGACGTACCCCATGCTCAGCAGATTTTGGGCTCAAACATTCCGTGTCCTCAGAAGTCTTTTCCAGACTACATTACCCAAAGACCCATGGTTCGCACTTTTACATCTTAAACCAGCAACTCTCAAAGGAAATCACAACATAAACTTGCAGTGTACATACTGCTAGCTGCCAAACAGGCCACAAACAGGCCACTGATATTGACACCAATTATTTTTTTAAGAACATTGTGTTTCACATGTCACTTGTTATTAGCATCGACTGCATCAATTGACACAGTCGCATGTTAGAAATAGTTTGTATATATACACACTTGTATTTAGTAATCTAACATTCACTAATTGAGTTATTAGCGCTGTATATTCAATCGAAATAACATTCTTGGATCTGCAGTACTTCTGAGGACCTCCGATAAGGAGCTATTAATGCTCTAGCTGATACCTAAAAGTAATCGAAAAAGGCTCTTCCTCACCTTCTTAAAAGATCCCAGAATGATTAATAACAAACTCACCTCCAATATTTCTGGGCATTCAATACCAGTAAGCAGCTTCTCTATCTCAAAAACGCATTTCCAAAAAGGTTTAATCTGTTCACAGGAACACCAAATATGCAACATGGTCCCATCTACCCTTCCACATCTCCAACATTGTTTAGGGATACTTGAGTAAATTATATGGAGGTCAACTGGGCACATATACCACCTTGTTACTATTTTAACGTTTCTCTCTTGTACTTGGCTTGAGATCGTAAATTTAAACGTTAAAGCAAAGGACCGCTTCCAGTCATCTGCCGACACCGTGTGCCCAAGTTCGCGTTTCCACATTCTATTGTAATAGGGACAGTTAGGGAACCCCTGTTGCAATGCTATATAGTACAGAGTTGACATTTTATCCATTCCCTCCCTTTTATTCACACAGTGTTCCTTAAACGCTGTAAAATCTCTCGTCACCCTTCCAACTGCAGATAGTGCTGAGAATTTTTTTTTCAATTGAAGATACTTTAACCCAGACCTTCTTAAACTGTGGGTCGCGACCCCATATGGGGTCGCGCAAGTGAATGGGGGGGTCGCGATCCGAATCCCCGGCCAGGGCCGCCATCAGAGGGCTACAGTCAGTGACTGTGTGAGGGGCCAGGAAGGCCCGGGCTCCATGCAAGCTTTTTTTGTTATACATACGTGAAGTGTATTTGTAAAGGCTCCGGACCTCCCTGCGCACTTCGTATCTACCTTCCTGAGTATATGCAGGGGGCGGTGCTTTCTTTTATGCGGCAGAAGCATGGAGTCAGGAGCGGAGCACATGGAGCTGCTGGAGGGGAAAGGTAAGTTTATTCCAGCAGACATCTCGGGAGGGGGGGTTTGTGATTACAGAGACAAAGAGCGAAGGGGGAGGGGAGAGACACACGGACCGACGCTGTGGAGGGAGGCTTCTAGAGAGACACACCGATTGAGGGGGGGAGGGGTGGAGGAGGAGAGAAACACACTGACCGATGCTGGGTGGGTATGGAATATGAGAGCATTCACATTAAACATTAGAACAAAGGGGGAAGTTTAGTGAGCGATTGCTGTGCGTTCCAGCAGCTGCCGTTCTGGAACGCACAGCAATTGGTGTGAATTGCCCCTTAAGGACTACTTCACACCATACTCAGTGCGCTCTGGCCCTTTTGTGACCGGAATGCACTGGATCGCATTGTGGTCAGCTCAATTTGTTGAGGGTCGGGAGGGGGCGTGGCGGTGCAGTGAAGGGCACCGCAGCCAAGCCCTCCGGCCGCACGGGAACGCAAAGCCCATCAATGCCTGGGGTCACGTAAAAATTTCCTTTGGCGACAAGGGGTCACGAGAGGAAAAAGTTTAAGAAGGCCTGCGCTAACCAACATATTCAAGGGGGGAATCCTTGTTGCTCATTGACGTTAAAGGAAGCAGGCCATTGCTCGTACATGCTTGTTTAATTGGTGATGGTTTTGAAACACAAATTCTGGGTTATTCATTATGGGTTTAAGGGGACCTACATAAGATGACACATTACAAGACCCAGTCGCGTTAACCCACACCCCTAACAGGTCGCGGACCAGTGTCAATAAGGTCCACGCAGAAGGGCTGCTCCCCTGCCATATCCTGTCGCCATTATATATTTCCATATGTGAAAGTCCCCCCCCCCCTTCCTCTCTGCTCTTGATTAAAACATTATACAACTCTTACAACATGAAGTTATCAATGATGACTGGCATCTGGCCACCATTGACATTTTATCCCTTTACACCTGTATCCCTAGTGAAGCAGGATTGGAGGCTGTGTCTCATTTCTTGCGAGTTGACAAACATGACATTATGCCGACAGAGTTTATCTTAGCTTATTTACAGTTTGTACTTGAGAATAACTTTTTCATGTTTGAGGATCAGATGTACTTGCAGATTAAGGGGACAGCGATGTGCAGCTCTACTGCACCATCATTTGCAAATCTTTTAATGTGTTTATACCCTTCACCCATGTGGTCAACACACGCCAAATTCTGGACCTGCTACATTGATGATTTTTATCATCTGGCAGGGAGAAGCAGCCATTTTTCAGAAGTATGTTGAGTTCCCAGGGATAATATTCAATATAGTATAATATAGTTATTATTACAGATGGCTGCCTACATACCTCTCTATTTAGCAAACCTACTGACGCAATACCATTCCTTCATTATCACAGCTGACATCCATGGCATCTATTGGACAACTTGCCAATTCCACAATTAATGCAGGTCTTGCAGATCTGCTCAAATCAGGATGCATGCCACTCACAATTAAACCTGATGTGTGCTAAATTTCAATACAGAGTTTATCCAAACAGTGTATTAGACTGAGCCCTCAAACTAGCAATTGATAAAATATCCTCTACAGAGAGCAAAGACAAATCCTCAGGTCACAGACTTGCATTTGTCCAAAGATATAGTGAGGCATCACATTGTGTTCGCAGGTCTGTGATTAAGAACCTTAGCATTCTACAGGCTGACAGACACTTGACAACTCAAATCAAGACGACAATCTACAGGTTTACCGCTGAAGCAGAACGCTTAAGGATCATTTGGTACAGGCAGATCCTAGGCCCAAATACTCTAAAAAACCTATAAAGATCTTGCACCGCACAGGATGCTTTAAGTGGTATAACTGCAACATCTGCAGTGCACTTACCATTGGGGAGACATTCTTACCCCCTCACAGTGGCAGAAAGTACCGCATTAAGGGTTACGTAAATTGCAATACCGAATCATGCGTCTATCTTTTGAAATGCCCATGTGGTCTTGCTTATGTAGGCAAGACCATGGGGCTGTTCAAACGGCGGTTCCAAAAACACCAAAGCGACATTAAGATCGCTATCAACATTGTCTCGAAAGGGGAAACCCCTGATCTGAACAAACCAGTGGCTGTACACTTTGCCAACCCCCGACATCAGACACACAAGTTACGTGGTATAGTGACTGAGCATGTTGCAGCACCACACAGGGGAGGTAATCATGAGAAATTCCTACTACATCATGAGGCATTCTGGATCCATACGCTTGACACTGTTATCCCTAGGGGCCTGAACACAAGCCTCACACACTCATGCTACCTACCAGATCGTTAATTATTGAAATAGGGAATATGTGCTTGTTCCCATGCGTTTAGTTCATACTCCCTTGGGTGTTTTTTTTCCCCACAGCCTGGGAGTATTTTTAACCACTATTGCACACAGGGATAGCACATGTTTGTTTGACTGTCCCAAGTATTTGCTCTAGACCCTGTATCATATCCCCTAGCCCACAGTATCAGATTAACAACCGAGTGTAAATTTAAGTGGCCACACTAGCCACATCATATGATTTTCCACAATGTTCACTATGCTTGACGTGCTTCATGCTATCATACTAAGGAACTGTGTTCTGGGCTCATATGCTTTTTTCCCCCAGTGATCCAGCTCTTTGTGTCAGTTTTTACATACATATGCATCAGCATGGCCTAAAATATTACTATATAGTAGCATTTATCAGTGACACATGCGTAGTGACATGCATAGCTGTAAACACAGGTTCACAAGGGTTTTTTTTATTCATATCGACCCGATATATGCAGATTGGCTGCCCCTATGATGTTTTCTCAACATCCCCTGCTGTTATGATGTTTTTCTGCAACCTGTATTTCCTGGAATCATGGCTCACATATGCATGTTCTTTAGCTTTGTGACACATGGTTTACATCATCAAGACACATTTAAAGGCATCACTAAATATATAGTAAATGCTGTTGTGTGGATATCAATTTCATTTTGTTGTGTTGATTGTTACAAGATCCATTTGCTTTGTTGTGCATATGTCTCTCATGGCGAAGGGGGTTCTTCACAGTAAGATCAGTTAGGGTCTGGAACTCACTGCCACAGGCGGTGATTTCAGCAAATAATGTGGAATTGTTCAAGAAACTTTTGGACGATTTCTTAAGGGACCGTAATATACAGGGGTACGGGTACTCCTAGAATGAGATCCTAATAGGTTGGACTTGATGGACTAATGTCTTTATTCAACCTCAAATACTATGTAACTATGTAACTATGTAACCAGGGGCTGACTTGCAACTTTTAGCCCAGGGGGAAAGTACAACCCAGAGGCCCAAGGTGCAGCAACTTGGCCCCCCTCCCGCTCTGCCTCTTCTCCGCCTTTTCCACGCCCCTGCCGGCCACTTTTGCCATCCATGTAACGGTAGTGTGAATGGTCGGGTGATGTGAGGACTCCTAGTAAGTCCATGAAAGGGACGACTGGCTGGGGGATGGTGCTCTCCTCCCACTGGGCTCCCTACATGGTTCTGGCCTTACTCCGCTCCATGTCCGCTACTTAGGCACTCTCACCCACTGTAGACCACTGCTGGCTTTCCGTGCTTCTGGACTGTGAGCTCTGGAAGGATAGCTCAATGTCAGTGTTCTATAATTTTTTTCGACCATTTACATTTTCTCAACTGTGTCACTTTCAGTGGGGCCGATTCATCCGAATCAGCTGTTTTCATGACCCCCTTTCTTCATGGCATGAGCACCTGGAAAAAACGCGGTAGAGAAGTTTATGGGTTGAGGAAAATTAAAGCACACTGGTAGTGGAGGGATGCCTTGTCGGTGCTCTGCGCATGTACGACTGCTGCGACCCTGGTAGTTCTGCCACTAACTCCAAGCTGTAGAGGGACTACAAATATCAGCACATCATACAGCAATGTAGAATAATACCACCAGCTATAGAGGACTATAAATCTCAGAAATACATTGTACAGCATTGCAGAATGGCATTGGCTATAGAGAACTACAATTCCAAGCAATAAATTTCACAACAATGCAGAATACCATCAGCTATAGAGGACTATAAATCTCAGAAATACATTGTACAGCATTGCAGAATGGCATTGGCTATAGAGAACTACAATTCCAAGCAATAAATTTCACAACAATGCAGAATACCATCAGCTATAGAGGACTACAAATCCCAGCAATAATGACTACCAACAGCTATAGAGAACTACAATTTACAGCAATGCAGAACAGCATCAGCTATAGAGGACTATGAATCCCAGCAATAAATATTACAGCAATGCAGAATCATATGAAGCTACATACTCTGTTGCTCTGGGTTCGCTGCCCGATGTCTCCAGGGTCTCAGGGTTGTGCAGGCTCTCACCAGGGGTCCAGAGAGTTTCATGGGTGCGTGTGGGTGCAACAGAGACGGCTCCCTAATTAGGCTCTCAGGTGGCCAATGCGGACTGTCAGGTGGTCAGTGCGGGCTCTCTGCTGGTCAGTGCAGGATCTGTGGTGGCCAGTGGGGGCTCCCTAATAATTAGTGATGGCTCTGTGTTAGCTCCCAGGTGGGTAGTGGGGGCTCCCTAGTGGTTTAGTGGGGGCTCCCTGGTGGTTAGTGGGGGGCTCTGTGGGACCAGTGGAGGCTCCCTGGTGGTTAGTGGGGGATCCCTGGTGGTTAGTGGGGGGATCCCTGGTGTACAGTGACCATTCATCTAGAGCTGCAGCTAATGATTATTTTCAAAATCGATTAGTTAGTTGATTATTGAGTTCGATTAACCGGTTAATCGGGATTAAGAAAATGGCTCCAGTGATGAGACTACTGGCTTGTATTGAGATTATAGTCTATCACGTGAGCAAGCTTGGAGCGGTGGAAGAAAAAAAAAAGTGTGGTTTGCAATATAGTGAAATGGAAAGTGTAAAATTATACAGCAATCAATGCAGAATGGCACCGGCTATAGAGGACTACAAAACCCAGCAATAGTACATTATACAGCACAATGCAGAATACCACCAGCTACAGAGGAATACAACAAATCCCAGCAATAGTCCTCTTTAGCGGGCAGTATTCTGCATTGCGCTGTATAATGTACTATTGCTGGGTTTTGTGGTCCTCTATAGCTGGTGGTATTCCAAATTGCACTGTATAATATATTATTGCTGGAATTTGTAGTCCTCTATACAGCGCAATGCAGAATACCACCAGCTATAGAGGAATACAGCAAATCCCATCAATAGTACATTATACATACAGTGTACAATGTATTGCTGGGATTTGTAGTCCTCTATAGCTGATGGTACATTGCTCTGTATAATATACAGCACAATGTACTAATAATCAGCTATAGAGGAATACAAATCCCAGCAATACATTGTAGAGCACCATGTGGGGGTAAAGTGCAGGCTCACCTGAGCAGTCTTCCATCAACTTGCTTCTGAGATCCGGCCTGTCTATCGGCAGCTGTCATCTCCCCACACCTGCTCCTCCTTACTACTTCTCCCCGCGCCCCTGTGCCGATCGTGTATGTGGGCAGGTGGTGAGCGTGAGGCGGGGAGGAGGTGCGGCGTGTGGAACGTGGCTGCAGGTGGGAGGGTCTAGCAGTGGCAAGCATGAGGCAGGGAAGAGGTGCGGCACACAGCGTGTGTGGAGCCGTGAACAGGGCCAATTAATCGAAAGACGATAATCGATGATTGAAAACTTTGACAACTTTTTCAATCATCGATTATAATCGACTTAGTCAATTAGTTGTTGCAGCTGTACATTTATCCCCGATTTCTGGGGACAGTCCCCTGGGAAGATAAAATAAAACATTTTTTTTGTTAATACTCACCTGATCCCTGGATCCACAGACAAGCGCAGCCTCCCATCCCGTTTTCTGTCACAACCCTTTCAAATATATAATGTTACCAGACAAGGATGTCCTCTTTCCCCTATCCTTTACGCCTTTCTTTTAGAACCATTATTAATTTCAATTAGGGAAAACCCTAGCATACATGGAGTAAGGGTGAGAGGTTATGAACAAAAGTTAGCAGCAAATGCGGATGATATACTTTTTTACATTCAGCAACCGCACATAACAATCACAAACTTGTTAAAGGAATTGGAGATATTTGGCCAGATCTCCAATTTTAAAATAAATATAAGTAAATCAGAAATATTGAATATTAATATTCCTAGGGAAGTTGTAGCTCAATTGAGTCCCATTTTTCCCTTTAGTTGGCAGAAACAGAAGATGAAGTTTCTGGGGATTTATTTAAGTGCGCAGCTGTCTGACTTATATCAAGTTAACTATGTTCCTATACTGAACGGATTAAATGAGGAGTTCCGTAGCTGGAAATCTTTAATAATTTCTTGGTTGGGTAGGATAAACTTGGTAAAAATAAACATCTTGCCTAAATTCCTATTCCAGACGCTTCTGGTTTTGACCCGCAAGAAATACTTATCTTTATTAAAATCTAGGGTTAATAAATTTGTTTGGGGCTCTGGCCATATCAGAATTTCACATAAGACACTTAAGCATTCTAAATTAAGGGGGGGTTGAGTCTACCAGATTTTAATAAATATTATATGGCCGCTTCTCTATCGCTTATAGCGGAATGGGTATCTCTTACATTTGATAAAGAATGGGCAATATTGTAGGAGCATCTTTGTCAGACTAAACTGAGAACAGCATTGTGGATCCCGAAGAATTGCAGATTTTTCTTCTTCAATATTTGATGGCACTTTTTCCACCTTGCATATGGAGGTTACAGAATTTGCATCAGAGCTTGGAGTGGAACTAAAATTGCCACATCTTGTGCAAAGACAAGTGCACAGATCAACTTAAAATGTAGGATCAACTGAAGAATACTACAGAAAATCGTTGTATATTCCCTTGCTGGACAACATTATTAATGATTTTAAAGCTCGTTTTCCCGACAATTTGATGCAGTGTTTCCAGATTAAAATCTTGATGCCAGCAGTACTTTTGGAAAAAAAATGAAAATCATGGGTCCTGCTGCTGTTCAATCCCTGTCAAAGCGTTTCCACCCTCTTCTAGCTGATGGTAACCAGAGGATAATGGAGATATTACTGCAGGGAGAACTAAGTCTCTGGCTCACAAAGTGGAAACGAGAGTCTTACAGAACATACGGAAATTCCACAAACAGTCCTTGAAGTGTTGGATTTGTGTGACCAGGATCTCTTCCCAACTATCAGAAGTTTACTTCTGATCTTAGCAACTCTCCCTGTAAGTGTGGCCTCAGCAGAGAGATCTTTCTCAACCCTTCGTGGTGTTAAAACATGGCTTTGGTCACAAATGGTGGAGGATCGGTTAAATGGCTTGTGTTTACTTTACATTCACAGAGATTTTCATGTGAATACTGACCAAGCCATCGAGCTGTTTGCCAAGCAAGGAAAACGAAGACTTGAGCTAATTCTGTGAATTTTTCATGTTATGTAATTTACAAATCTGTTTCTATTGTGCGTGATTAGAGATTGATAATGTTTGGGTTTTGATACATGTTTTTTAAATAGCATTTTATATTGTTGGTGAATATTTTGCCTGGGAATATTCTGTTATAAGTATACAAACTGCTTATGAGCTTTGTGATAATAAAGTTATTTGTGGTTAAACATATTCTGTCTCTCTGTCATGTAAAAATCTGTAATCTGGAATGATAAAGGTGTCACTGTTTTAAACAAGGTTAGGACTGTATGATACGTTACATAAAATATTAACCTTCTGTAAGCGAAACTTTATTTTCTGGCAGTGCCCCTCCCGAGAATAGACTCTGGATCCGCCCCTGCGGTGAGGGCAGTCATCGTGGGGCGGGGTTGTCCATCTGGGCACCTGGGCCACCATGGGCCAGTCAGTACTGGAAGGGCAGATGGGGGCGGAGGGGGAGGCAAGGGTGGTGATGAGGGGAGGGGGGAAGGGTAGTTGTGAGCGAAGCACCAAAGGGGAAACGGGGTCCATTGTTGCTAAAGATGTGTATTGCAGCAGGGAGAAGTAGTGGCCCAAGAGAGCCAGTTCAGGGGATCCGGAGGTCGAGTCGGGGAGGAGGGGAAAGTAGGATAAGGGGGAGGCTGGAAGTGATAGAGAAAGAGGATGGTAGTTTGAATAGCGTGGGGCTGCGGGCGGGTGAGTTAAGTGTACCCACAACACCCAGTTAGCCGAAGGACCAGTAAGGGGGGAGGGAGGGGGAAGACAGGGGTAAGGCTATAAGTGTTTTATAGCCGCCAGGTATGTGGTTCTCTGGCCTAGGTCGTGGGAGGGCAACACCCTCGGTGTAAGACCCAGTTCGGCCAGACAAAAGTGCAGGGAGGAGATTGACCAACTAAGGGGAGTGGAGGCAGGGGATGGGAGCAGTGAGCCAAGGAATACAGGACCATAGGTTGGTGGCAACAGGGTGTTATACAATCACATAGCTATAAAGGGTCATAAGATCATATCACAAGCATAATTAGACAGTATTTAGAATACATATGAAAGCCCGGATAAATGTCGGTCAACAGTTCCATTCGGGGTGGGGGGGA
>NW_017308420.1:55678-59574 GCF_000935625.1 Nanorana parkeri | reverse complement strand
ATAGAATGGAAATGGAGACCGACAACACAACTTAATAAGCAGATAGATGGGACAGTGACATAAGACTCAAGAGCAAGCATGCCGTTGACTGTGAAGCCCAGCTAACCCGGGCAATTGCACGGGGATGGACATGAACAGGCAAGGGCCAGCGGTGGCAGGGGATGGCAGTAACAGGCTAGACAACACAGAGCTGCAGCTAGGCAATGTCAGGATGCCATGTCCCCGCCACGCTGAAAAAGACATCCAGATATTCCACAGCAATGAGACAGCATTAAAACATCTTAAAAAAGCACCAATAAAGTGGGGCAATAAAGCCAGCGGTGGTGAAGAGGATCCTACATATGATTCTGGAGTCTAGGTCCCATGGGGGTAACATCTCCAATCAGGAGACCCGATTCCGTCAGGTTGTTGTGTGGATGGGCGTGATGAGCCAGAGCTAGCAGTAGCAGGGGATGGTAGCGGAGGCTTAAGCAATATAAGGCTATGGACAAGCAACCGTAGGATACAATATGTGCACACTGCCAGGGAGGGGGGTCCATCGGGTATATCACAGTTCCAGTAAGGTAGTATTTCGAGAATACTGGAAGGCCCAGATAGCAGTCGGTGGAAGGGAGAGAAGGAAAGAGGAGCGTGGGGGGAGTTGAAATGGAGACCGACAACACTACACTATAAATAGGTGAGTGGGTCATTGACGAGGGCCCCAAAGAAGTTTACACTGTTGACTGTGAGGCCCATCTCAGCTGGGCATGCGCCCAGAGATGGGAAGGACAGGCAAGGGCTGGTGATGACAGGGAATGGCAGCGACAGCTCAGATAATTCGGGGCTGCGAGTAGGCAATATCAGGATGTCATACCATCACATTGGTGATAAGGGCACCGGATTATTTCACATTAGTAAGAAACCATTTAAAACATGCTTAAAAACAGTAATATAACGGGTCAATAAAACCAGTAGCGGATAAGAGGATAGCCAGGGTACAAGGAAAAAAGAGGGGGGGATGGGTAGGAGAGGGGGGATTGAGATGTATACTAGGGGAAGGAAAGTGGGGATGGGAATGGGTTGGAGCGGGCGGCTGCAAGGGAGAGGGAGGAAAGGCAATGGGGTCCAGGATGACAATATAGCATTTGAGTATGCAATTCCACCTTATAAGTCACTCTGAAGTATCAAACCGGCTGCAAGGCCCAGTAAACTAGGGCAATGTTCGAGCGTTAGAGGAGGCAGTAAAGGGCTTAGAGGTGGGTGAAGTGGGATTCCATGAAAGTCCTTTGGTCCAGGGAAGGGGATGAGAGCCTTGTAGTCTACTACTTGTCCACAGGAGTAGGAATACCGGGGTAAGGAGGGCAGGCTAGCTCAAACAAGGGTAAGTCCCGTAGCCTGTCCGAAAAATAACCGGTGAAAAGTTTAGGGTACATCCCAGGCCAAACAGGGTGTCGATTGTCCGGATTTCCGTTGCGGTCTAACGGAAAGATGTGAACGTGGGTTAGGAGATCCAGTGCTCCCAATCATGGGACTAGCACCAACGACGGGGAGTCCACGGGCCGAGTTCCAACGGGAACTAGTGTGGCAGGCAACAGGCCTGGAATTGGAAGAACAAAAGGGATCGTACTCACGGAATCAAGTGTGGTCGGAGATTCGACTACGTGTAGGATCCATGGAGGAAGGAGCCGTTTTCTTGGCGGCCACCGGGGTCCAGATGGGGGTCAGGCGGCGTGGAGAAGACCGATCCAGAGGGAGGGCTCTGCCATTTTGGAAGGCGAGGGAAGCAGGCCCAAAGCCGACAGAAGTGTTGAGCATCATCCGGAGAAGACACGCTGTGAGATTTTCCGCTGTGCTGGAACACAAGCCTGAAGGGGTACCCCCAGGCATATCTGATCTGGTGGGAGCGCAGTATAGCCAGAAAGGGCTTGAGAGCTTTCCGCTTTTGGATGGTGATGGGGCTGAGATCGGCGTAGATGTTATAGTTGAAGCCTTGAAACGTCAGAGCGCGAGCATTTCTTGCAGCCTGGAAGATGGCGTCTTTAGTGCGGTAGAAAGTGAACTTGACAATCACATCCCGAGGCAGGACATCGGAGCGCTTGGGACCTAGGGAGCGGTGGATCCTGTCAAATTCCATGCGATCGATTGGGATGGTTGTAGCTCCTGGAGGAGAGCCGTAATCGTGGATGGTAAGTCTTCTATCCTCTCAGGTATGCCACGAAAGCCGAGGTTTCCCCGCCGAGCTCGATTCTCGAGATCCTCCAGCTTCGAGATCGCCATCGAAAGGTCTGCCTGGAGGGAGGTGAGGGCGGTGGAGTGCGCATTCACTACATTGGTCGTGTCATCTACTTTGGTCTCCAGAAGGTCAGTGCGAGTGCCCAAATCCCTGAGCTCCCTAGAAAGGTTGACGGATATAGTGTCGGTAGCCATCTTGAGCTCCGACTGTAGCATGGCCTTGAACCGATCTAGGAGCTGGGCATCTCGTAGATGTAGTTCGGTGGGCTCCGGGGCCGTAGAGCGGGTGGTCGAGCTGGCCGGAGAGGAGGCAAGCAGGTCAGAGGGAGTCCCCGATGGTCCGGGTACAACGGAGAGGGGGCCATTGCACACGTGGTCGGGGTGGCGGCCTTCGTGCTGGTCGGAGTGGCGGCCTTTGCACTCCGTGCGGTGGAAGACCGTGTAGATTTGTGGGTACGTTGCGAGTAGGTGCTTCGTCTGCCCATGGGAGGGGGAGACCAGGTCCGGTAAGACAGTGGGGAATGGTGAGGTTGTTCCGCTGAAGATAGCTAAAGAAAAGCAGCCTTAGGTGAAGAGGAGCTGAATCAGCACATGTCTGCCATGTTCAGCTGCTCAGGCCACGCCCCCCGAATTGCAGTTTTTTTATCGGGGGAAATCTTACCTCTTACGTTAACTACTTTCAAAATATGGGATTCAATCTGTCAGCAATATAGGTGGTCTAATAACTCGCCTTTGTTACGCATATTAGATCATAAGTACTTTGCTCCCGGCAAGGATGATGGGAGGTTCCTTACATGGGTTAAGGAACGGGATCTTCAATTACACCATATTATTAAGAATAGTAGGATTATGTCCCTGGAGGTAATTCGGGAAAGATGGGGAACATATAGTTGGGATTTCTGGTGTTATAGACAATTGGCGTATTTTGTTCATTCTCTACCTTCGCCACTAAGAACATTATCAGAGTTAAATCAAATTGAACAAGTGTTATCTAGCACTGTATCACAAAGACATATGATATGCCGATTTTATAAGGCACTGATAGATCTATCTACGATGGGATATCGGTAGCTCATTAACAGTGGAGTGGAGCAGAGTACAGAGCTAAGTTATTGTTTTTCTTTGAAATAAATATTCATGTCATTTTATTGGTATCCATCTTCATTTTGTACATTTACCAGTGGCTGCCTCATTTCCCACCCTCGGCTTATATTCGAGTCAACACTTTTTCCCAGTTTTTTGTGGTAAAATTAGGTACCTCGGCTTATATTCGGGACGGCTTATACTCGAGTATATACGGTAATTCAGCTGTGTCATGCTTCCTCGATGAGCTCAAAGGTGGAGGAGAGTAACTATAAATTACTAGCAAGATGGTATTTAACACTTTCCAGAATGGGGAAAGTTTATAAAAATTATTCAAAAGAATGTTGGAGGAAATGTGGTTTGGAGGGTACACTGGAGCACATATGGTGGTCATGCCCAATTATTCAGGGTTATTGGCAGAAGGTAATTGATTTGATCTGTATGTGTGGATATATATGGGTGTGTGTATGTATGCACATGCATATATATGTATACTCCTGATTTGGGGATTTTTTTTTTACACAATAATATTATATAGAGGATTCTCCTCTTCGTAGGTTTGGCTTTTCTTTCCTCTTTTTTTTCTCTCTCCCTCCCTCCGG
>NW_017308420.1:47594-55160 GCF_000935625.1 Nanorana parkeri | reverse complement strand
GGGGGGGGGTAGAATGAGGATGAAGGTTATTGTGAATGATATTTTATTATTTGTATATTCAAACTTATTTGTTTAATGTTTTGTTTGTTTGTATTAATTATGTATGTATAGTATCAACGCCGAATATAAATAAAAAGTTGATATATAAAAAAACTTTTACCTGATTTTACTTTAAAAACTGAATTCAAAGTGCTTATGGGCAGACATCAACAGAGAATATGAACCTTTTTTCTGACAAGGTGCTTATGTTTCTTTTGCCATTTACAAATACGTAGCTGGTGGAGAGGGCTTTCTCTTATACCTTTATTACAAATAAATACTGGAGTAGGCTGAATGCAGTTCCAGATTTAACATTGTGTCTTAACATCAGTCCAACAAAATTTTAAAACACTATGTGCCTCAAAACAAGCTCAAGGATCGCACTGAACCTTGGTGATGTCCAGTTGGAGTCTAAAAGAGGGACATGTGTTCAGGACATTCCTCCATCAGATGAGACCCACTCCATTCTGCAGCATTGATCTCCCTCTACCCTCCCTGAACTTCAACATACAGGTAAGCTACAAAACTGCACCCTTGCTTCATCTCCATTTTACATGGCCCAGACACCCATTATGGAGAAATTCCTAGCTATCCAACCTCACATCCAGGGAAATTATTTTGGCATGAGTCACATCCATTATTATTAGCACCACCCCAGTCCCACCCCCATATGGGAGGTACAGCTTATGGATATGGACTGACAAAAAGTTCCAAGATGAAAAAATGTTGGGAACTACTGCTCTAACGTTTAACCATCCTGGTTTCACTTTTGCCCCTTTTAAATTTGTTAGTTATCGGAATGCACTGGCGAATATTGTTGCTTAGTATGGCCTTAAAGCACTCCCATTTGGCGTTCGTTTTCATTGCCTGGAAGATTTCATCCCATTCGTTATCATTTAGTAAAGATCGTAGTTTGCTATAGTTGGCCTTTTTGAAGTTTAGTGTTGTTGTTACCACTTTTCTGTTTCCCCAAAAGAACAGCAAATGATGTTATGATTGCTGTTACCCAAGTTGTCCCTCATATATTAACATCTGTGATTAGTTCTGCATTATCAGAAATGAGTAAGTCCAACAGATCATTATTTCTAGTAGGTGTTTCCACCATTTGTCCCATTTTAGTTTTCTTGTAGAAAATTTAAAACGTGATGGGCCTTTTGATAAGCATGCAAATTCGTAGTTTGTAGCCCCGATTTATAACATTGGCTTGCCTCCCCGCCTTCTCTGTCAGAACTATTGAGGCTAAAAAGGAATTAAACTATAAGGCCTATACATATTGTTGCATGGGCATCCTGGAAGCCATCTTTGTCTGTCTGTTATGAGGTGAATGTAAGAACATTATTCCTGGACAAAGACTCTAACAGCAAAATTTTAAGAGCCTTACCACAGACTTTCTCAGGTCGTAAATTGTGGGAGCTCCAGATAACAAACACAAGATAAGGACTGGCCAAGGGGCCAGACTGTGTTATAGTGAGATTGATAACTGTCTTACACTTAAACAAAGAACAAGAGACTTTTAATTTTTTTTCTCATTACTGGAAGAAAAAAGGCTCATTATAAAAATTGCTTTAGATTCAGTACTATTAATTGCAAGATATTATATGTTAGGTTTAACCAGGGCTCTGTGGTGTCTCACCAGGCTGGTGAAATCGCACATAGCCCTGGTGGGACCCCATAGAGCCCTGGTTTAACCAGGGCTCTGTGGGGTCTCACCAGGCTGGTGAAATCGCACATAGCCCTGTAAAAAACTTTTACCTGATTTTACTTTAAAAACTGAATTCAAAGTGCTTATGGGCAGACATCAACAGAGAATATGAACCTTTTTTCTGACAAGGTGCTTATGTTTCTTTTGCCATTTACAAATACGTAGCTGGTGGAGAGGGCTTTCTCTTATACCTTTATTACAAATAAATACTGGAGTAGGCTGAATGCAGTTCCAGATTTAACATTGTGTCTTAACATCAGTCCAACAAAATTTTAAAACACTATGTGCCTCAAAACAAGCTCAAGGATCGCACTGAACCTTGGTGATGTCCAGTTGGAGTCTAAAAGAGGGACATGTGTTCAGGACATTCCTCCATCAGATGAGACCCACTCCATTCTGCAGCATTGATCTCCCTCTACCCTCCCTGAACTTCAACATACAGGTAAGCTACAAAACTGCACCCTTGCTTCATCTCCATTTTACATGGCCCAGACACCCATTATGGAGAAATTCCTAGCTATCCAACCTCACATCCAGGGAAATTATTTTGGCATGAGTCACATCCATTATTATTAGCACCACCCCAGTCCCACCCCCATATGGGAGGTACAGCTTATGGATATGGACTGACAAAAAGTTCCAAGATGAAAAAATGTTGGGAACTACTGCTCTAACGTTTAACCATCCTGGTTTCACTTTTGCCCCTTTTAAATTTGTTAGTTATCGGAATGCACTGGCGAATATTGTTGCTTAGTATGGCCTTAAAGCACTCCCATTTGGCGTTCGTTTTCATTGCCTGGAAGATTTCATCCCATTCGTTATCATTTAGTAAAGATCGTAGTTTGCTATAGTTGGCCTTTTTGAAGTTTAGTGTTGTTGTTACCACTTTTCTGTTTCCCCAAAAGAACAGCAAATGATGTTATGATTGCTGTTACCCAAGTTGTCCCTCATATATTAACATCTGTGATTAGTTCTGCATTATCAGAAATGAGTAAGTCCAACAGATCATTATTTCTAGTAGGTGTTTCCACCATTTGTCCCATTTTAGTTTTCTTGTAGAAAATTTAAAACGTGATGGGCCTTTTGATAAGCATGCAAATTCGTAGTTTGTAGCCCCGATTTATAACATTGGCTTGCCTCCCCGCCTTCTCTGTCAGAACTATTGAGGCTAAAAAGGAATTAAACTATAAGGCCTATACATATTGTTGCATGGGCATCCTGGAAGCCATCTTTGTCTGTCTGTTATGAGGTGAATGTAAGAACATTATTCCTGGACAAAGACTCTAACAGCAAAATTTTAAGAGCCTTACCACAGACTTTCTCAGGTCGTAAATTGTGGGAGCTCCAGATAACAAACACAAGATAAGGACTGGCCAAGGGGCCAGACTGTGTTATAGTGAGATTGATAACTGTCTTACACTTAAACAAAGAACAAGAGACTTTTAATTTTTTTTCTCATTACTGGAAGAAAAAAGGCTCATTATAAAAATTGCTTTAGATTCAGTACTATTAATTGCAAGATATTATATTAACAATAATTTCTATTGTATTATTAATATTGCATGAAGGCATCTACATGATTATTTAATTGAATAATTTTGTGTATATTTTTTTATAGATAATGTTACAATATACAACCTATAGTCATTATATATTGTTTGGTTTTACGCATTGAAATATATTAGTATGTATTATTAATATGGTGGGTTGTGCTTTAAGTACAAATAATTAGGTTGGGTATACGGAGATGTTTTTATCAGTGAAACTATATGTAAATAACCGCTGTGTCCTAGTACCAATTACTTCACTATCAAGGTATTTGGAAGTACATTTAATTGCCGTTGTTCAGACTTTCTCAAAGCTATCTATCTATTAAGAGACAGTAAGTCGGACAGATGCTGCCATAGAACAGACCACCCTATTAAATTTATGGTTTTGTTCAGGGCTTAGGTCAGAGGTCATCTAAAGGAATAATATTGGAATTTTAAGGAAAAGTCCAAAATTATTTCTAATCCAATACTGCCCCCTTTAGGTAATTGCGGGGATGGGTTTTAGAAAGATGATATGTACTCTGACGTCACAATTAGTAAGAAGATAACAAATTCACGCCTACATTGTGGGATAAAAAGTTGGGAGAAAGTTCAGAGCAGGAGAATGAAAAAAAAAGGAAGTATAGAGGAGGAGGTACATAGACACTGATGGGAGAGGTCGGAAGCTGATGACGGGCTGACCAAGGGAACTGAATTAAAGAGAACCTGACCATCTCTAGTTTCTACACTGACACAAAGCCGACATCTCTCAGACAAAAGATCTTGAGATTTCTGGTAAAGTATACATTTCTACTTATCTACAGGCAATTGACTAGCCATATATATCTGATTAGACCATTTGATCCTTGTTTAGAATCAAGATTGAATTGAAATAATTTTAGCTGCAGTATGATTTGTCTCTTTCAATCTTGGGAGAAATACACATATATGTATAATCTCCTTGAAGCTGATTTCAGTTTCTAGTCAATGGTTTGGTTATGATATATACTTAAAAATAAAATAATTTAGTGGAAGTTTGTCTTTACCTTAAAGGAGAACTATGAGGTGAGTGAAAATCACTCAGCCTCATAGTTCTAGCCGACCTGTAACAATGAAACTGTCACACGTCAGTTCAATGGATCGGGAAGTGAGCGAACACATACCGCCGCTCGCTCACTTCTCAATCTATCCCTGCAGAGAGCCGTGACTGTCACTCACGGCTCCCTGCAGGGATTTCCTCCCTCCCCTGTTGATCCTCCAGCGCTGACTGGCGGAACAGACGGGGGAGGGTACAGCTGGCTCTCCCTCTAGATAGGCAGAGCCAGCTGTCAATCACGCAGCTGGGTGGATCTCGACAGTGATGTCGGGATCCGTCCCGTCTGCGGCGTCTCAGTATACCGCGAGCTGTAGCTCGCTATATACTGAGCTTTGGGTGACGGGAGGACGCTAGTTTGTTTCCTCCCGTTACCCTTAAGAGAACTATGGGGAAAAGCCCTGACCCCATAGTTCTCCTTTAAATATAGTCTTGGCTAAATAGCCAGTTCTGTGCACGGTACAACAAGTTTGTTCATGCGCAGTAGAATTTGAACTTAGGAATATCTGTTGGCTGGGAGAAGTCACGTGTCAAATCTGCATATTTTGTTTTCACATTCTGTGAGCTACTGATAAGCTATTAATTACATTCAGGAAGTTACTTAGTTTCGTTACATTGATATTTTTGAAATAATATCCTGTGTGTTTTATTTTACGATCATCTGTTTTATCAATATTATTGAAATCTTGATCTATATTCTGTGTTTGCCACCAGTTATATTTTGATCATTGAATATCATAAAATCATAACTGATTTTAGTTAATAAATATATTTTTGCACACTATTGTACTCATTTTGTCTTCAGGTTAGCACAAATAAACGAACTCAAGTTATTTTGTTGATTTGTGGTAATAAGTTGGGAATCTCCTTAATTACAGATCCTTACTTGTTTTCATAAATAGAAAACTATTTATTTTATCAGTATAAACATTCTGACATCTCTATGAGTAGCTGAATCTCATCTTCACCCCTAATGGTAGGGGGTCTATAACATATACCCATTGATAATGTATAATTTTTATCACTTGTTTTCATCAGTAAAGATTCAGAACCCCCCACAATGCGTAATTGATGTTGTCACACACATTTAATACCAGATTTTTTCCTGACATGCATGCATACCCCTCCCGCTCTTCTATCGTCCCGATCCCTCGGAAATAAATAGTTCCCTTTGATATCTGAAGTCCAGTCGCTCTACAAATAGTAAAAGTTCTAGCTTTTCAATTTTGTTTGCCAGACGTCTAGCATTTGTAAACATGCCTTTCATTTTTTTATTTTGTTGAGTTTGTTATCATTGTTAACATTATCATTATTGGTCTCTATTGGCTCACTAAAAACTTCTTTCAGATGCCAATAAATTACATTCCCTCATGTCTGTTATGGCCCCCATTTTTATTCTCTGCGCACCTTCTCCCCTCTCCTCTGTGCTAAGTGACCTCTTTGATCTGTTCTCGCAATCTGGCATGGTCTTTGTTGACCCCACTAGTGTAAAGCTTACCACAATCTGCGTTACAATCTGATTGTACAATCTCCTTAAGATCAACCAACTATGTGGTATGAGGGCCCACCTGATTGGATACAAATTGACTGGATAGATTAGGTAGGTCCTTTTTTTTTACATAGTTTTGGTAAATCTGAAGTTGACTGGACAGAGTCAAATTGCATAGTGTATGATGAGCCTAAAATTCCCTCCAACCTTGTTACCATTTTTTCTCCCAACAGAGCTGCACCCTTTCCATTTAGGTGCAGTCTATCCCTGCTGTAGAGCCAGTAACCAACTGAAAAGTCAGCCCTGTTCTCCATGAACCCAAGCCCCTCATGCTTACAACAGTTCTTTAGCCACTTGCTCCCTTAGCTCTTGCTGTCTCCCTGGTGTGGCTCTTGGCACTGGCAGTATGTCAGGGAATATCACCCTTGAGATCTTCTTTAGCATATTACCTAAGTATCTAAAATCTTTTGGGATGCTCCATCTTCTTTGTCATTAATGTGAGTACCATTAATTAATGTGTGTCCTGCTCAGATGCACCCAACAATCCGTCCATCTGATCTGCAATGTGCCGAACCCAAGTGCCCAGTAAACGACATACTGTGAAGAGATCATGATCATGGACAGATTACCCTGTCTACCCTCTTGACCATCGAGCCCTGCACCGCCAATATCTGTTGTTTCTTGCTTTTGATTTTGCTCCCTCCTATATAAAGATCCAGGAACAAAAAAGTGGTAAATAATGGGTGTTAATACAGGTGGGCTAATTTGGATGGGCTTAGGGTGATAATTCAATTATTCTCAGTGGTTGGTTTCAAAACCCCCGCCCCTCCACCATTTAAAAATTCCCTGCCAGATTATTTCTCCCCCACCTTGGCTTGGCAAAGAAGAAATGCATTGCCGCAATAGAGAGCCACCCGCTGCTTGCACCGCGAGCATACTTGATGATAGGGAGCGTTCTTTCCATTTCTCCTTCCCCACTATCACCCTCTCCCAGTTTCTGTCAAACATGCTCCTTTATACCTCCTGCATCGTGGGCAGACCCCCTGCTCATGAGCGGTCGACATCCCCAAGTCCAGCTGTCACTTTACTCCTGTACACAGGGAACACAGTTGGTGTTCGACCAGTGGCGTAGCATGGGGGGGGGCACTTGCCCCCAGGCGTCGGCCTGAAGGGGGCACCTCACTGACCTCTGCATCTACAGAAAATGAGTTACTCATCCACGCAGAGCCGGCCGCACCGATACTCAGTGGCAGCTGATGCTGAAGCAGCCACCTGCATGCCACGCCACCGGCGGGGACCAAAAAATTATTCAGAGCAGACGAAGACTGCGCAGTGTGAAGGAGTGTGGCTAGTCCGGCCGGTACCTTACGATGGAGTCGTCACGGTCACAGCTTCACAGCTTAGCCCCGCCCCAAGTTGTATCTGCTCTCTCTGATGTGGCTGACTTGATGAGCAGCCAGAGGCTGTACCTACTTGCCTGTGTCCTCCCATTATGGTACACTTCAGTGCTGCTGGAACAGGAATGTTTGTGTCTTGTAATGCGGGGGTGGGGGGTGTTCACACAACACTCTTTTGGACCCCCATGACTGCTAACCTTCATTCCTCACCTGTCTGCTGGCTGCAGTGGTCTGTGTCCATGCTGCTCTCCCTGCCTGTATCGACAGAGGCAGTGGGGACACAGACCACTGTAGCCGGCACCAGCGGGGAGGAGAGA
>NW_017308420.1:31718-47020 GCF_000935625.1 Nanorana parkeri | reverse complement strand
AGCGGGGAGGAGAGACTGCGGTCACTCTGCATTCAACTACTGGCCCCCCCCGCCGTACCTCCACTGCTGCACAGTTCCTCCTCTGCCCCCTGTGCATCCGCTGCCCGCCTTGTTCTGCTTCTGCACGCGGTGAATGCGGAATGTGCAATCACACTCACAGAGCCGGATAGAGATATACCCCCTAATATGACCTGAAAGAGAACATGTCACCTCAAATGTGCCATCACATAAAGGGCTTGTCAGCCCCCCATGTGATAGCAATAAAGTAAAAAAATAAAATAAAAGTGAAATAAAATTAAAAATTAACCCCCAAAAAGTTTAAAGTCCCCCGACCCTCTAACGTGCACATACTAACGGAAACACGAAAACGAGGATTGTGCTGCACAAGTCAGGTATCGCCGCGTGTGCCAGAATGAGCGCAATAATTGTTCAGCCAATATTCATGGCTAACTCTAAAATGATCACCGGGATTTTATTTATTTCAATAAAAGTTCAATAAAAATTTACACACACACACACACAAAAAAAACCCACACCCAAAAATGTGTTAGGTGTGCCTACACGCAAAAACGACAATTGCACCAATTACACCACTCATGTTACATATCGCCGAGAACGTCGCAGTGGAGCATTAATTCTAGGGCCATCAATAACTGATAACACTAAACTGATGAGCGGTAAAATCTTTTAAAGCGTTGCCTATGACCAATTTTGAAACAGAACAAATCAAGAGCGCTACAACTGTAAGTGTGTTAAAGACTCACGTTTGGTCTGTAACCATGTATCAGGGGGAAAACCACCCATGTCCCTGTTCAAATGGGACCTGGCAGAGCCAGATAACGTGGAAAACGATGAGTGCCTAAGTGGACTTTAACTGATGTTGAGAGCAAGTGCTGTCCTCTGCATGGACTCAGCTGGCCAGGCTGTGCCGTTGCGGCAGAAAAAAACCAGAGGACGTCAGAGTGTCAGGTAGCTCTGAAGACAGAGCGATCCTGCGGTGTTGTGAGTCCGCTATCTGATGCCGTTCAGTCACTGTGTGATGGCGAGGGGAACTTAGAGCAATCAGTGCGAAGGGATCTCTGTGGACGGCGGCTACGCATTTCGAGGCACAGCCTCTTTGTCAAGCCTGGATTAGTGGTGAGAAAGAATTTGCGGGAAACACTCTAACCTTTTAAATTTGACTGGGAGGAGTCAACAGTTGTCACGCTGACCTGATAGATGGAGCAATAGATAGAGGGTGAGTCCAACATATGTGCACACCCCTATACTGCATGCACTCGGGGTGAGAGGGTACATTGTGCGGACATAAAAAATGTATAGGTAAGATCTCATATTTAGTCCTGCTGCATATGAATGTGTCCCTGAAACTTGTCGGAAGGCATATGTATTAAAGCAGCAAAGTGCTGAGTATGTGTTTTCCTGTTATGTGACTCGAGAATAATAAAGGTAAATATGGAAAATATAAACGACACTGTAAAGGCACTAACAAAAGGATTAAACGTGATAATTTCTACATAAGATGGAGAAAATTAATACGTTAGTGTTTATTACAATTTATAGAAAAAGGATATGTGTGTCGACAACACCCCAACATACTTGGTTTTAAAAACATCACATCTTGGTTATGTGATGATGGAGAGGTTAAAAACATCATAATCAGATCTATTAAAGGATCTGAACTGTTATATCGATGTGTGTGGTGTGACAACCAGGGTGCATTTGTATCCTGAACTTATAGGATGGTGTGAATCTCGATTTCCTCATTAAGACCTGTTGGGACCAGATTGTTTAATTTATATATCCAATAGGTCTCTCTTTTACAGAGAAGGTGAAAACGTTCAGAGGAGGATAAATGGGTGGAAATATGTTTGATGGCGAACACATGGAGATTTTGGATTCTTTTTTGGTGTTTCAGAGTGAAGTGTCGGGGTACACTATGTTCGAAGTCACCCTTCTCAATGAGACGCCTGTGGTCACCAATTCTAGCACGTAGAGGTCTTATGGTGCGACCAACATAGAGGAGACCACACGGGCACTTGAGTCCATAGACAACATGGTCGTGGGAACATGTTATGAATTGTTTAATAATGTAAGGATTCTGGAGATGATCATGAAACACGGTTTGACCATGTTGGATGAACTGGCAGGTGAGACATCTGGATTTTTTACACTGGAATGTCCCAGTCCTGCTATCAAAGATAAAATGCTTCGGGCAGACCTCCGGGCCTTGAAATGACTGACTGGGACCTACCATGTTTTTAACATTTTTAAATTTACGAAAATTAATGGACGGATTGGACGGTAAGATGGGTCCCAGTTTGTGGTCTTTCTGTAAGATGTGCCAGTGTTTATGTATTACTCTTTGGATGGCTGTGAAACTATTGTTGAAGGTGGTAATAAATCTTATTTTATTCTCTTCGCTTGTAGCTGAGGGATGTTTTGAATCCGAGGGACGGTTTGATTCTGAATAGCTGGAAAATGCCTCAGTGATGAGGTCCTCTGGGTATTGGACTGTATGTTGACTGGATGTAGTATAATCTTTATTTTGGGTACAATTCCTCATTAATCTACAGAATTGGCTTTTAGGAATATTTTTCTTCCATCTCGGATGGTGACAACTCTTGTAATGGAGATAAGAGTTACCACCGGTCAGTGTAACATGATTGCTGGTGATGATATCATGATCTTTAAAAGACAATTCCAGATCTAAAAACACCAGTTTGGTGTTGTCGGCCTCATGGTTGAATGACAGCCCAAACTGGTTATTATTACAATGAGCAAGGAAATCAGGCACGCTGTCCGTGGGGCCATCCCAGATGATCAAGATGTCATCAATGTACCTACCGTAAAATACTAACCGTTTTGCAAATGGGTTGTTGCTCCAAATATGGAGTACCTCCCAATGACCCATAGTTAGGTTGGTGTAGCTTGGGGCAAAGTTTGCACCCATAGCTGTCCCTTGGGTCTGTAAGTAGAACTTGCCCAAAAAAAGAAAAATAGTTGTGCGTGATGAACTGCGCTTGACTGTGATTAATGTAAGATTTGGAAAGAAAATATTGCAAGGCATTGAGACCAACTGAATGAGGGATGGATGTGTACAAAGATGTGACGTCTAGTGAGATCCAACTGTAGGAAGGGTCCCATTTGTAAGATGACAAGACCTGAATCAGGTGGCTGGAGTCTTTGATGTGAGAGGGGAGTGTTAGCACAATAGGTTTGAAGGAAGTGATCTATATAAATAGAAAGACTTTTAGCCAAACTATTGGTACTGGCAATAATAGGACGTCCTGGGGGGTTATTTAAATCCTTGTGTACTTTGGGAAGATGATAAAAGTAAGGTGTACTGGGAAATTTCGGATTCAGAAATGTTCTTTCTTTTTTAATAATAATTGCCCTATCAGATGCTAAGGTGGTGAGATTTTTGAGTTCTCTGGAAAATGCTGGTAGTGGATCGGAAGGTGAAGGTATATATGTGGTGGTGTCTGAAAGTAATCTCAGGGCTTCGGTGGTATAGACCGAACGGTCCTGGATAACGATCCCGCCACCCTTGTTGGCTTGTTTGATAACAATGTTCTTATTTGAGATTGGGTCTTTCAGTGCCTTGTTTTCTTGAATTGTCAAATTGGGATGGTGTTTGGCATTCTTTCGGTCTAAGGGATGTGTGTGTAATGGCAGGGTTCATAAGAGACTCGAAGTCCAGTGCAACGGTCGAGTGTAAGTCTGCCAGTTCGTATAAGGTGTTAAGGACATCACCGTCTTGTTCATCGAAAATGTCTACCAAGATCTCATGGTTAGGGGCCATGCTCTGGTTGGTGTCGCCAGGGGGGATAGTGGATTTAGTGGTACTGTAATGTCTCCTCAAAGTAAGGAGTCTAATGAACCTGTTGAGGTCTTTGAATAGGGTGAAGGAGTCTGGAGTGGCATCTGGGGCAAAATTAAGACCTTTTCTGAGTAGGGATGTCTCACTACTGCTTAGCTGATGTTCTGAGAGGTTGAAATTTTTTATTGTTGACTGTCCTGTAGATCTATTTATTTTTTTGGAAATTTGGCTGTGTTTTCCTCCTCTGTTTCCTCTTCTAGTGTTCTTCTTTTTATCTTTGGAGGATGTCTGGGTCCCAGATCCCAAAAATGAATTGGTGGAATATTTGAAATCTCACTGTGTGGAGTGTGAGATTCTCTGGAATCTTCTGCTAAGACTCGATGAACCTCATTGTTCTGAACTGGGGATAGTGATGTGCTAGCCAGTGTCCTGGCGGGAACTAAGGTGGAAGGACCAGAACTGGAGATGGGGGGAGCTGTCGGTTGTGCCTGCAGTGTGTTGGCCCTATCTTTCAAAGTGCGTGCTGACGGGGGGATATATCTGAGAGTGTTCTCATCCCATAGTAAACCTGCCACTCTGGTAGTGGGTAATGGATGTAGGGATAGGAGAGAAATCGGATTAGGTGTGTGTCTAGGATGTTCGTGCGGGGTCTGCTTCCAACAGAAAACTCTTTAAATTTCAGTCAAAGTACTGCAGCGCTGAATACTGAAATATGGCCTGGCCAGGAAGAAGGTCTAAACACCTGGTCTTGAAGTGGTTAAGATTGTAATCGCAGATGTCTCTTATTCGTTTTTTAGATTTGGACCGCATTATGTTATTTTCATGTACACAAGTTTTATAGTTCAAGTTTGACATCCATGGACTAAAAAGGCATGAGGTCCCAAACATGTCTTGGATAGTGTGACGGAGACTGGTAGCTTCCTTGGATATATGGTCCAATTTGCGTTTTCTCTGGATAATGATGACCTCTATCCATTTCTTTGTGCAGAATTCTGCCAAGAGTCGCCAGTTAGATGCAAGGTCTTGTTCTAAGAAATCACACGTTTTTTGGATCCTCAGACCTCTAGGGGTGATCCCTAATTCAATGTATTTTTCTGAGAACGCTATATCCCACCATTGTTGACTCTCAAGGTCGACAAGGGATTGTAGCTTAAGAAATTGTTTGCGCGTCTTTTTCTTAAAAGTGGGGGAGTGTGGTGGAGAGTGGTGGGTGAGAAGAATCGGTCTGGCTTGGTTGGTGCTAGGGCTGATGTTTTTATCCGAAAAAATTAATTTCAATAAATGTTCTTCATGAGTGTATGACATGATTGGACCCAAGTTGGACCCAAGTGTGCTGCTATAACCAACCTCTACGCAGCAGGACTGAATATGAGATTTTACCTGTACATTTTTTATGTCCCCACAATGTACCCTCTTTAAAAGGTTAGAGTGTTTCCCGCAAATTCTTTCTGACCACTAATCCAGGCTTGACAAAGAGGCTGTGCCTCGAAAACGTGTAGCCGCCGTCCACAGAGATCCCTTCGCACTGATTGCTCTAAGTTCCCCTCGCCACCACCACACAGTAACTGAACGGCATCAGATAGCGGACTCACAACACTGCAGGATCGCTCTGTCTTCAGAGCTACCTGACACTAAGATGAGTCCGTGAAGAGGACAGCACTTGCTCTCAACATCAGTTAAAGTCCACTTAGGCACTCATCGTTTTCCACGTTATCTGGCTCTGCCAGGTCCCATTTGAACAGGGACATGGGTGATTTTCCCCCTGAGACATGGTTACAGACCAAACGTGAGTCTTTACCACACTTACAGTTGTAGCGCTCTTGATTTATTCTGTTTCATGTTGGTTATCACAGGGTTCCTCTCCCTGATTCACATAGAGCTTGCACACTGTTTGTTATAGCCTGTGCCCATTCCTCCATAAGTTGTTACCCTATTGTAGTGCGCTCTTCCATTTTTTACATTTACATAGTTACATAGTATTTGAGGTTGAATAAAGACATTAGTCCATCAAGTCCAACCTATTAGGATCTCATTCTAGCAGTACCTGTACCCCTGTATATTACGGTCCCTTAAGAAATTGTCCAAAAGTTTCTTGAACAATTCCACATTATTTGCTGAAATCACCACCTGTGGCAGTGAGTTCCAGACCCTAACTGATCTTACTGTGAAGTATCCCCTTCACCCCTTGCGCTGGAATTTTTTTTCCACCAATTTTAGGTGATGGCCTCTAGTTTTTGTAACGGAGTTAATTTTAAACAGTTTATCGCTAATGTTGCTACCACCATTAAACATTTTGTACATGGAAATCATATCCCCCCTTAATCTCCTCACCTCTAATGTGAACATGTTTAAATTTAGTAGCCTCGTCTCGTAGCTCTGGTCCTCCATACCCCTAATTAGTTTGGTTGCCCTCCGCTGGACTTTTTCCAACTCAAGGACATCTTTTCTTAGTACTGGTGACCAGAACTGGACCGCGTACTCCAGATGAGGTCGAACCAATGATCTATAAAGTGGCAAAATTATAGACTTGTCCCTGCAATACATCCCCTTTTTAATACAGGACAAAACCCTGCTAGCTTTGTTTACAGCAGCCTGGCACTGCAAACTACCTTTCAGTTTGTGGTCTACAATGACCCCCAAATCCTTCTCCATTTCTGACTTCCCCAGCGGCATACCCATAATTGTATAACCCATTTGTTTATTTTTAATTCCAAAGTGCATTACTTTGCATTTATCGACATTAAACCTCATCTGCCACATTAATGCCCACTCCCCTATTTTATCCAGGTCCTCCTGTAATGTTATAATGTCTGTAATAAGTCCGTATCTATTAACCTCCCAATTTTGGTGTCATCCGCAAACACGCAAATATTGCTGTTAACACCCTCCCTGATGTCATTAATAAATAAGTTGAACAATATGGGACCCAGCACAGAACCCTGAGGCACACCGCTCTTTACACTAGCCCCTTCTGAAAAGGTGCCATTTACAGATACCTCTAAGATGGCATTTTTTCTGGTAGGAGTCTCCACCATCTGGTCCATGAAATTGTCGCGCAACATGTTTAGAAATCGCCCCGCCTTTGCCGAACCCGAAGTTCCATTGGCCCAATTGATGTCTGGGTAATTGAAGTCACCCATCACGACTACATTGCCCTCTCTCCCAGCTATTCCTATCTGTGAGTGAAGATTGACTTCTCCCTCTTCCCCTATATTTGGAGGTTTATAGCAAATACCCACGAGAAGTTTACGGCTAGCGTCCATCATATCTAGCTCCAGCCATAGGGTTTCCACGTCTTCCCCATTATTTGACGCAATATCGTCCCTTATATGCACATTTAGATTATTTTTTACGTAAATGCAAACGCCCCCCCAGTCCAGCCCAGTCATGCGTGCTGTCCAGCCAGGTTTCCGCTATACCCACTATGTCGAAGTCCACTTCAATTAGCCTAATTTCAAGCTCCTCTATTTTATTTGCCAGACTTCTAACATTGGTGTACATACATTTAATTCCTCTCTTTTTGTGGGACAAAAGTTTACTACCTACTACTATTTGTTTTCAGTTATGACCAATTTTGGCTATGGTAGTTTTTTGCGATTTTGCGGGCGCGCACAATTTTAAGGCTTCACATTTTTTATGTCTTATTTACCCGACGTGACCCCGTCTTTTATATTTTACCAAACAATTGGCCTGGACAGGAAGGGGGAGTAAACACCGCGGTCAACAAGTGGTTAAGGAAAACAGCGTAAGCAAGTTTTAGACTCTCAGCATCGTCCAATGCAGGCACCAGACTACCTCCCTGTCAAAGGAGGGTCTCCTAATCTTCCTAGGTAGCGAAGGCACACCAACACCTAGATGGTGTCCAACTGAGTTAAAACCAGGAAACCTGTCTCAGGCAAGATCCCACAATGTGAAAGGAAGCTATTCTACAGAGCCAAAGAGTAGCTGGGGTGATGGTAGCTCTCCAAAAAGGTGAGGAAAGAACTGTCACAGACATCTGGAGAGGCTGGAAGATCACAACAGGCACTATTTGGTCCATAAAAGACAGACCCAGGAATCTGCTTAAAATCCAGACCAATGGAAACTGAGAAGGGAACTAAAATGGGCAGGAGTAAAATAGGGGAGGGAGGTGTTTCCTTGAAAGAAGGGTCCCCCAACATCTGACACTCCCATAAGGGAGGAGAAAGAGTTAACTCCCTGTCTGATGACCTTGCAATACACAAGTTGTGGCCATTTTGAGAGTGCTTAAGCTCGAAAACCTCATCTACAGATAAAAGATTCCAACACTGGAACCCGCGAATCCTGAACCAGTGAATCTAGCAGGAAGTCATCTTAACATCCCACAATGGGGATGTCAGAAAAAGATGCTAGGTTGAACATAAGAGCCAATACTCTGAGAAGTAGCAGGTGTGTCTGGACTACACTGATTGGCCTGTGGGCCTAATAATGCACTCTCTGCACCAGAATGCCAGAGAGAAAAACCACCCAACAACCAGCCAAGACCCCACGCTTATAGAAGTGGATCTGCAATTTCATCTTTTTCAGAAGGACATAGCCAGTCTCTGACTTTGATCTCTAATGGCTGTCTGGAAGTCAGGCTCTTATGGCACCTGTAGATGAAGGGGAAGGAGGGAGTCAGCCAACATGTATAGACCCATGTGAAACATAAGTTTAGATGCTGTAACAAGCCATCACTACTGAAGCGTAAGGCTTCAGACATCTGTTCCACACTCATTACAAATTGGGCTACCCCAATGGTGGAAAGATCCTCTTTGAAGGATCCAACACATTCTGCCACAGTTTGGCAGATTAAGGTCACTGCCAACACAGGACAGAGGGCAAAACATGCCAGATCACACTGAATTTTTTTCTTTAATCCTTTATAAACAAACAGAAAGGACAGGAAACAGCATTACTAATCAATGGCGCCTTGGGGCGCAGAAACGATACAGAATCACAACGACATTCACAGTCAGAATAATAAACATGTGCACATATGTAAATGAACTAACTTAATGCAGGTAATGAAGGCACAGAAAACATAAGAGCATGGCATTATATATCAATGGTGAACACAACCAGGAACCATTACGAGGGATTTCAATTGCAAAGGGAGAACAGAGATAGAGCATGAAAGAGGACCCATGAGCAGAAAGGAGAGAAGGGGGAGAGAGAGAAATGAAGGGGGGCGGGAAGGAAGAAGAGAGAAGGCAGAATGGACTGAAGGAGTGGGTAGGGGAACCAGCTGCCCAGCAAACCTGTCTAGCAAGAGCATAGTGAAAAACAAAAAAGGATGTGCCAGGGAGAGCCATAAAAGGAGTTCAAGTGCCATCAGAAGGGTGATCAGGCTCCATCCCACTCAGATATGGGTCCGTGGACTTGTGCAAAAGCCAAGGTCTCCAGGTGTCTCAAAATTACTCCTCAGTGCTATAGATCGTGGTGGTTAAATCCTCCATTTGACAAATCTCATTGACTTTCTTAAACCAAAGCTTCATGGAGGGCACGCCTGTCAACTTCCAGAGAGAGGGGACACAATCCCTAGTGGCGTTAAGCAAATGGATTGAGAGGGAAGATTTGTGTAAAGAACTGGCCGTCATTTAACAAATTGCCACTAAAAGTAGAACAGGTCCAACACACAGTGGGGCCCAGGATCCTTCAGGGTGCCTCAAATCCACATGAAGGAATATCTCAAATAGCAGGTGTAGAGGAAAGGTCTCTACAGCTGTAGGAGCTCTGAAAGACCCCAGGCTGTAGACAACAGCCTGATTCTCCAAATGCAGGACAGTATGCACTGCATCAATAGAGTCTCAAATCACCCCTTGTAATTCTGAGGTGATGACAGGAGACGGTGTTGCCTCAAAAACAGTCTCTCCAGAGATAGGATGTTGGGACTCTGAGTCAGTGACCTGTGGCCCGGTGCTATTTGATCGTGCGCACAGGGCACTGAGACCCAGAGCCCTTGCAGGAGAACTGCAATGAGATGTCATAGTGCGCCTCCATTATTACACTGAAAAGGCCCTTATCCTCACTCAGCTTAAGTCATCCTCTGAGGTGGACTTTGATGGGGCGAAGTTGCAAATCTTCCCGGATCTCTCACCAGAGACTCTCGCTTGCAGACGGATGTTGAGACCCCTTCTACAGCAACTGAAGGACCTCCATATTCTGTATCGATGGGGATTTCCTGCATGCCTCAGTGCTACCTGCAGAGGCCGTTACGGTGTGTTGCGCTTCTCTCCACTCCACTCCGGGGAAGTGAAGCTGCCCATGACTGCTATTCTTCACATGCAGGGAGACCACTTGTTCCATGCTGCTGGCCAGTTTAGGGCTATGCCCCTCTTTTGCACCTGCCTGGGGTATTGTAAAATACTTAGATTCAAATTTGATTTGTCTTAAAGGGAATTATAGAATGGGCCCATATATATTTACAGTGACCTTGTGCGTTTAAATGAAGCTTATGAATGTATGACTTTGAAGCAAACATATCCTTATCTGTCCTTGAAAACTGAGCTATGTCAGAATTTGTATAGAACTAGTAAAGAAGCAGCTGTTAGGGGAGTGTTTTAAGAACAAGGTTCTGTGTTTTAAAAAGAGTTGTAGAATGAAATCTTGATGACTAAAGTAGTTTAGGTCAAGCCATATAAAGAAAGTAAGGGAGTCGTGACGTCAGAAATAAGTTAAGAATATGCTTACATAAGTATATGACCTTATAGGATTAGCCAATCATTAACGTCGATTTTGGAATATAAGCGACAGGCGACTTCACACTAGGCACTTCATTACTCTACATCACACTACTTTACATCACACTACACACATGAAGAGAACTCTAAACACGCCCACAAGAAGAGACTTTGTTATTCCACCTGCTAAGAAGACTATTTTGGCTGAACCCTTCAGAAGCCTGAGAACCATACCACGAGGTAAAGACTCAGAACGAGGTGACATGCTCTTTAAACTCTGCATTAACTAAGAACTATATACTTTGAACTATCTATTTGTATATTATATTTTTGCAATATCATTGTATGCTGTGACTTCCCATTATACAATTAAAGTCACAATTTTTTCACTCTACAACTGGACATTCATTGATGAAGATTAATCACCTTAAGACGCTTAAATCGTAAGTGTCAGTCAAGAAATATTATTTTCTAACATTTATTGGTGAGCCAGCCACTACGAAGTTTCCATATTTGTGGGCATCATTCTTATCGGTTTCCTCCTCTTGCTTAAACGGGGGAATTGAAGAAGTGAAAAGTTGATGCAAGTTCCGGAAACAAAATCGGTGAATCTAAAACAGTAATAAGGTGATTGGATGCGTTTTCAGCCAAGAAGCTGACTGATCCAGTTCGAAAAGGACTTCGCCTAAAAGTTGATTAATGGAGTAATGGATTTTATTAATGATATAGCTATTGAAAGTAATTTAGAGTTTAAGAACTTGTCAAGTCATAGTTCTGATGCTTCTCTATGGGTATCTATGTATAATCAATGTTTGCTAGCGAATACTGAAATTGATAAATCAAGGTTTACTATAAATAAGTTGAAAAAGAAGCTCAGAAACGTAATTAAGCTTGTTAAGATTTACAATACAATGATTATTGATATACCTACAAAACAGACAGTTTGTGTGGTAAGACAGACAGAATCTGAACCTGAACCTGAACATAATGATTTGCATCAGGAAGAACATAATTGTCCAGACTGTGAAATCTTGGGTAATTATATAGAGGATATTGAGCAGAAACTTGAGCTACGGACACAATTACCAAAAGACATACAGAATGGTGGTAGACAAATTGCTACAATTACTCAAAAGAAAAAAGAGAAAGAAGCTAAATCTGGCACATCTAAATCAGATACTGCACAAGCATCTTACATACCGGATGTTCCGGAAGTAAAAGATGATGAGGCGATGCCAGATTATACACGTAAGAAATTGTTGGATCGAGCTTCAAAATTGAAGTTACAGATCCATGATCAACTAATGAAGATTTTAAAAGATATTCCTAAATATGACGCAAAGGCTGATGCATTTCAAAATGCAGATGTTTTTGAATCATATACTGAATGATTTAATCTTACAGACAATCAAAGAAATCGTATGTATGCTTTATGGCTGCCGAATTATATTTCGCGCAGATTAAAGGAATCTCCATACACTAAAGATGACGGTGTCGAAATTGACATAAATGCCTCAGACAGATTAAAACAATTATTGGTTTTGACTACTGGTGAGGAATGTCCAAGCTTAGAATTGCTTGACTCATTAAGAGTTACAATTAACGACGATCCATTTGAATTTGCATTTAAATTTGTGAAGGCATATGAACTTATAATGAATGTAGATGCAGACGATTTTGGATTGGTCAAAGCATTTGTGAAAAAATGTCGGTATCTTGATCCTATTTCTCTCACATTTGCTTTGGAAAAAATGACCTAAATTCAGCAGCCGAATTCATAGATAAAATTCGGAGACAACTAAAACAAACCAATCCAAAGTCATTCAAAAAGACATGCAAAGAGATAACCAGGTTAAATTTAACCGAGGAACTACTACTCACAGCAAGTATGACAAATCACGACAGGATGACAAGACAGGACAGGTGAAGCCAAGAGAGTTCATTTGTTATTACTGTCAAAAGCCAGGTCACTTAAAATGGAAGTGCCAGGCATTCCTTAGGGATGTCCAAGGAAGGAATGTAGTTGGGAAAGAGAACGGGTTAGTATCTCTTGAGCCATCTGCTCCTCCTTGTTTAAATGAAAGGAAGCCAGTTTCACCTTACACTCATCTGACAAGGCAGGTCAGAGAGCTATCAGTCAAATATGGCTTGAATGCAAATAATTTGCAATCAGTGACAGATGATGCAGGTTTATTGCTAAGTCCTTGACTAGAACGAGACTTAAAAACTTATAGTTTAGATTATGTCGCCAAGCTATTTCTTTTTTTTTTTAAATTCTTGCATTTATTGAACATATCAAGTATAAGGTACATAGAGAGCCAACATCAGCTCACACATGTCAACTAAAAGGTGGACGCAGCCACCAACATCAAGCAGTTAAGGCATACATTGTGGTAAAGAAGGAAATAACCAAAATATCCTGCATATCAGTGGTGATTGTCTACGAACCCCACTCGCTTTACCAGCCGCCTGGAGTTGAGGGGTTCGGTGAGATGTGAGTTTGATTCTTTGATTTTAAAGCCACATGTATTGCATTTACTATAAAACATATATAAGAATAAGACAGTACAGCGCTCCTATTTTGACCGTCTGGGCCAGCAGGGCCTTCCCGGCCACCCACTAACCCTATCGACACTGTACGCACATAACCTGGATGTGGAGCTATAGTGGAGGAGTAGAGGGGATAGAAGGGTAGCAGACAGAGGATAGGAAAGATGCTCCAAAGGGGGTTTTCTCTGTGGAATCATCTCAAAAGATCTAGGTATTCCTGAGATGCAACAAATTCGTTCCAGTAAAACCATGTACGACAAAACCGGGACACTGTATCCTTGATGGTGCTGGGATGGTCTTCCATTAGTTTGATGTCATTGATCTTACTAAACCATAACTGGATGGTGGGAGGTGATGCCTGCTTCCACATGGCTGGAATACATGCGCGGGCCGCGTTGACTAGATGAATAGTCACCGAATTCCTATAACCCTTCAAGGGCCATGAGTTATGGTGTAGTAAGAAAAAGGAGGGAGAGTTTGGTATCTGGGAGTCTGAAAATTTCTGCGTGATGTCCCGCACCTGCGACCAAAACGACTGCAGGGACGGACATGACCATAATATGTGTAGCATGCCTGCGGGGAAGGAGCCGCACCTCCAACAGCAATCGTCGGCCTCCGGGAAGATCCGCTTTAGCTTCTGAGGGGTGTGGTACCATCTGGTCATAATTTTATATCCCGATTTCTGATATCTATTACAGATTGATGACTTCAGAGAGAGCATCAGCAATTTAGATTTCTCTTCTTGTGAAAAGGATGTCCCCAGATCCCGTTCCCAGTCGTCTAGGAACGGTAAAGGCATGTCAGAGTCCGCTTCTAGTCTAAGTTGGTAGCAGAAGGAGAGGGCTCTATATAGGGTCCCTGTGGAAATACACTCCTTCTCAAAGCTTGTGAGTGGTCGTGTTAGGGATGTAGGGCTGGGCAAGGAGGAGAGAAAGTGAGTTAGTTGATAGTGGCGCCAGAATCCTAGCGGAGCTAGGTCGTTATCTGCCGCCATCTCAGTACCTGAGGGCCATTTGGGTCCTCGGAGGAAGTGCAGGGCCCTGAATATACCGTTCTTTCCCACCCTGAGAAATGCTGGGTCCTGCAGGCCTGGAGTGAAGTCTGGGGAGCCTATCACAGGGAGTAGTGGGGAAGGATATGGGGAAAGGCGCGCAGACTCAAAAAGCATGTGCGCCGTCTTCCATGTAGGGCCTAGTGTCGGGTGGGATCGGAGAACCTGGGGGAGTTTGGGGCACCAGGGGAGTGTCCGCAGGGGGATTGCCGAGAAGGATTGCTCAACCGCTACCCATAATTTCTGCTTGTCCTGCCGACACCAGTCTAAAACACGCACCAGGTGAACCGCTTCATAGTAGAATCGTATGTCGGGGAGTGCCAGTCCCCCGCAGCGTTTAGGGAGGCGAAGGATGGAGTGGCGCAATCTGGCCGGTTTGGAACCCCACACAAATTTGGAGATCAAGGATCGAATAGATGCAAAAAATCCTGCGGGGATTGCAACTGGGAGGGCCTGTAAGGGGTACAACAGTCGAGGTAGTACATTCTGCTTAATGACGTTACATCTCCCCGTCCAAGAGAAGGCTATGCGAGTCCAGTCCTGGAGGTCCTGTCTGATCTTTTGTAACAGGGGAAGGAAATTCAGGGGGTATACGTCTGCTAAATCGACCGGGAGATGGATGCCCAAGTATTTAATGGAGGTCGCGGACCACCTGAAGGGGAAGTTGTCACGTAGGCGTTGTACTTGGGAGGAGGGGATGGTAAGGTTGAGGGCCTCCGATTTTTGGGCATTGACGTGGAAATTGGACAAAACCCCATATCTTCGGAATTCCTCCATCAGATTCGGGAGGGAAATATCTGGTGCCTCTAGGAAGAAGAGTAAGTCATCGGTGTAAGCCGCTATCTTATGTCTCTTAGAAGCCGCCTCTACGCCCTTAATGTTGGGATTAGCACGTATAGTGCGAAGGAGGGGTTCCAATGTAAGGACGAAAATCAAAGGGGAGAGTGGACATCCCTGTCTCGTGCCATTGGTGATTGGGAATGAGGCTGACAACGAACCATTAATCTGGACCTGGGCCGACGGTCTGGAGTATAAAGACATCACCCATGATAGCATATGTGGACCCAGTCCCAAATGCTCCATCGTAAGCCTCAGGTCCAGTTCACTCTGTCAAAGGCCTTCTCCGCGTCAGTAGATAACAGAAAGGCCGGAGTTGCCCCTGACAGAGCAGAGTGGACGAGGTTCAGTGCTCGCGTGGTAT
>NW_017308420.1:3658-24281 GCF_000935625.1 Nanorana parkeri | reverse complement strand
GAGGAAGCAGGGAAAGCTTCAAAGGAATGTGCTGCGTCAGAGGGGCCTTGTGACACTGAGGTAGCAGCAGTCGACTGCTTTTTATTTACAGGGCCCTTAGATTGTGGCGATTGCAGTGGAGAGGATGCCGGCCGTTTTGAAAACTCCTTCTGAGGTGACAGCTGATCAGCTGTGTTCTCCTCCATCGCTGACTCATCGCTGTCAGTGGAGCGGTAATGAGGTTGAACTCTTACCCCTGCTGACGAGGCTCCATTTTGTTTACCTGAGGCGGGTGTCCTCGGATAGAAATCTGTAAGTCTCCTGGGACCCTTGGACTTTGTTTTTCCATTGGACATGTCGGCAGGGATATCGGCACTCCGGTGAGTGTTAATATAGTACCGACTGGTGTCTCAGCTAGCAGGGAGTTGCTATAGTAACGGATCCCGATGCTCAGCTCCGGTTCAAGCGGCCATATTAGTCTGCGGCCAAACTACGCCCCCCCTCCGGTCGTTTTTTATACGTATTCCCAAGGGTATGACTCCCATCCCATGGAGGAGCAGGGGCAGAGGGGGGGGGGGCGCGCCCCCCCCATGTCGCCCCTCCAATAATGAGGAGACCGGATCATCAGTCGCATCCCCGGGAAAACTGGACCTCTCCAATCACTATAAACATTAAATCCTATTAACATCACCCTATGCAATCAGGTCTGCCCCGATCTGGCCGCCCCCCTCCGGCACACAAAACGTCCTCGCCGGGGAGCAAGCGGCCCAAACAAGGAGGCCCCGCATATCAAATAACAAACTGCAAACATAATGCCCCATTCCATTCCCCCACCTCCTCTGTCGAGGGGTGGGTCTGTATATATACATACATCTGGTGTGCATGGAGGTGCCACGGCATAATCTTCCCCGGAAGACCCCGAAAGGGGATGCATCATATCCTGGGTAAGGGACTCCCCCTCGGTAAACAATTACGTCTCTCCAAGGAGTAGTCCCCACCGCATGTGGGCCCGCCAGATATATGACATAAGAGTGGTAAAGACAGCTCATTGAGGGAACGCATTGTCCCCAACCAGGCCCCTAGTCTAAAAACAGTAAACGTCAACAAGGCAGACTCGCCTGGGTGTAAAGGGCTGTAACGTCGTCCATCATCAGTCTTTGCTGGGCCTTCAATCCTTCAGCAGAGGCACTGGTGTGTAATAGGAGTCATCCCACCTGGAGCAGGGCAGCTGATGCAGGAAACAATGATGGATGGAGGCCCACGATCCGGGAAGGCCGCGTGGTCGCCCTTCAGGCCTCAGCAGACGATCGGGGATCTTCCGGGGCTCTAGGTCTTCTGGTAGGGGCTCGGGCCGATCGGGTTCTTGCCCCCTATTCTCCTGAAGGTAATCCAGCCAATCCTCCGATGGGGACACGTCGCAGCCTAGGAAGTCACCCAGGGCAGGGACATCACGTAGGGAGCGGAGGGTATAGGAAGCCTCACCCTTACGGACCAGCAGGTGTAGGGGATATCCCCAGCGGTAAGTATCTCCGGCTGAGCGGATCTGATCCAAGAGCGGGCGCAGGAGTGCTCTTCTGCATAGTGTATTGCGCGATAGGTCCGGGAGAATCTGGATCTGCGCCCCGTCGAACTCAATCAGTCTGCGGGTCCACGCCGCCCTTAGGATATCCTCTTTCATAGTAAAATAGTGTACCCGGTATATCACATCCCTAGTGCGGGCAGGTGTCAGGGTCCGAGGTCCGGCGGCCCGATGGACTTGGTCGAGAACGATCGACTGCGGGTCTGTCCCGTTGAGGAGGGAAGCAAAGATAGCTTGCACATTTTCTCGCAGGTTAGGAGCTGCCGTCGCCTCCGGTATGCCGCGAATGCGCAGGTTGTTCCTTCGACCTCTATCCTCCATATCTTCTGCGTGAAGTTGCAGGGCCGCAAACCGGGTATCCGCCATCTGCGTCGATCGCTCTAGGGCCGCCACTCTGGAATCCAACGTGGAGCAGGCATCTGAAATCTCCGTGACATTGGAGGTTAGATCACGCACCTCTCTCCGCACCTCTCGGAGGTCTTTACGTAGTGCCGCTTCCACCCGGGTCACCATGGCCTCCAGGTCTCTCTTGGACGGGAGGTAGCGTAGCAGGGCTCTCATCCCCTCCGGGACGTCCGCTGGGAAATCACCGTCTGAGTCTCTGTCCCCCTCCCCCCTGTCCGCATCGAATATTCTCGGGGAGTGTGAGATGGTCGGGGAGGCACTCAGAGACGGGGAAGACCTTTGGCCTCTTCCTCGTGGCCGCGATCCAAGGAGGTCGACGTCCTCGGTGTGAAGAAGCGATGCATGAAGGGGTCAGCTCGCGATTTTTTGGTGCCCCGGTCTTGCGGCATTGGGACATGCTGGAATCCAGGTAAGAGGGGGTTACAAGGCACGGTTATAAGTGGAAAGGGTACACTGGTGCCGCGGAGCTCACTGAACAAGCACCTCACGCCACCATGTCCAGGACACGCCCCCCCCGACAAGCTATTTCTTGATAAATGCGGGTGTCCATATCTAAAGGCCAAATTACACGGACAGAACACTACATTTGTGATAGATTCGGGAGCTCAAATATCTATTTCTGGACTTAACCTACCTCTGTTACCAGGATCTTCAGTCTGTACAATTGTGGGATTTAATGGTACAGGAAATTCAAGTGTTACATTATGCAAAGATGTTACTTTTGAGATACCTGATAAACTGAAATTGATATTTATCATTGTAAAGGATCTGAAAATATCATTGGCACAGATGTAATGAAAAAAAGAGGTTGTATAATTGATCTGGGTAATGGAATCATTTGGAAGGATACAATTAATCGTAAGCCTGTGGTAATTGACCCAGCAGATTACAATGAAATTGGAACAATTTGTGTGGCAGATATGATTGCAGCAGACCATAGATGGCCAGATACAGGAGACAATCTCGAATTGAAACAGTTGGTGCAATCATATAAAGATCTTTGGAGTCAAGGTAAAAATGAAGCGGGTTTATTCAAAGACATTGAAGTAAACATAGAAGGGAAAGACCCACCAGCTCAAAAGCAATATAAATTACCTCCAGAGTCCATTGAACCAGTATCAATTATCATAAAAGAGTTTCTTCAGCAAGTGATTATTAGGAAAGCAAATTCTTTGACAAATAATCCTCTGTGGGTAGTTGCTAAGAGAGATGATTCTAGTGCATTCAGACTTTTGATTGATCTCAGAATACTGAATAAATACACCCCACATTGTGCCCCAATTGTTGCTGAAACTCCTGATATCATGTCAAGGTTGAATGCTAAAGCAAAGGTGTTCTCTGTTATTGACATTGCTAATGGGTTTTTTTCAATACCTCTGACAAAGAGTTGTCAATACAAATTTGCTTTTACATTTCAAAATGAGCAATATGTATTTACAAGACTGCCACAGGGACTACATTTAAGCCCAGCTGTATTTCATCAAGCATTGGCCAAGGTTTTGTCAAACTTTTCTCGAAATGATTGTTTGCTTCAATACGTCGATGACATATTGCTTAGTAGTGAAAGTATAGAAGAGCATTTAATCCTTTTAAAAGAGTTGCTTACTCTTTTGCATGATGCAGGTCTTAAGCTGAATACACGCAAAGTTCAGCTTATGAAGCATGAGGTTAAATTTCTCGGGGTCTTGATCAGCCCAGGGAAAAGGCAACTTCTTCAAGAAAGGATTAAATCTATTTCTTTACTTCCAGTGCCAACATCATTTAAAACTTTAAGACAGTTTTTGGGATTTATGAACTATTCCAGAGATTTCATAGAGTCATTTTCTGAAAAGGCAAGGCCTTTGTATGACTTGTTGAAATTCAATGAGGAAAAAGGATTTGGACCATGGACTGATGAACATCAGTTAGCATTTGAAACGCTTAAAAAAGATTTACAGACAGCGCCAGCTTTAGGAACAGTAGAAAAGCAAGCTGCATTTGCTGTACAGGTACACACATCAGAAACAGCGATTTCTGCTGTACTGCTCCAAAAGCAGGGTGGAATTTGGAGAATTCTAGGATACTTTTCTAGACTTTTGTCACCTGTTGAAAAAGGTTTCGAAATGTGCGTTAGACAACTGGTAGGAGTTCACTATGCATTGAAAGCTACTGAGCACATAGTTGGTTTTAACAAAATAATTTTACAGACTCCACATTCTACATTAAAGTTTCTTCTTGAGAAAAATATTCCAGGTGTTTCCAATCAAAGATTCGCACAATGGCTATTGGCGATTTCAATGACTCAAATAGAGGTTGATCATAATGCCAGATATGTACTTCCTCAACTGATGGAATACAATGGACTAGAACATGATTGTCTATGTGAGGTCAAAAATACGTGCTCTCCTCTTTTTAGAAGGGAGGCAACGGAAATTGATGAACCTGTTTTTGTGGATGGGTCAAGATATTGTGTTTCAGGAAAGTACATCTCGGGTTATGCAATCTGGTACCCAAAACGAGGTTATTCTATCCAACACAAGTTGCCAGGATATTGGTCAGCACAGAAGGCTGAACTAGAAGCTGTTAAGACAGTACTGACATTAGACAGAGATGAAAATAAAAGTCCTCTAGTGATTTACAGTGACAGCTCCTACGTAGTACGATCACTTATGGACTACCTACCTATCTGGAACAGGAGAGGCTTTGTAGATGCTTCCAATAAAACCCTCATACACAAGGAGACACTAGAAACGATTTTTGAGTTAGCAGAGAAAAATCCTACAGGTTATGAAATTGTTAAAGTACCAGCACATAGCAAAGAAAATGATGAATTGTCTATTGGCAATAGGACAGCTGACACTTTAGCGAAAGAAGCAGCCCTTAATGGAAAAACTGTAACTGAATCTGAATCATTTACTGTAGATGCAGTTAAGAAGACAGACACGCAAATTCCTTCGTTTGAAGAGGAACAAAAACGGGATGCGTCTCTTTTTGTTGACTCTCAGGGTGGTCCAAAACCTTCCTTTGTTCACGAGAACGGGGTTTTGTGCTATGACTTAAAAGGAAGTCTGCGTCCTGTGGTACCTAAACACTTACAGGTAGAATTCACGAAGTTCAATCATGAAAGTTTAGGTCACTTAGGTACACAAAGATTGCTGGAAATTCTCAAAGAGAAATTTTACTGGGAGAAAATGGAAGAGACAGTGAACAGTGTAACTCAATCATGTCTCATCTGTGCTCAGATGAACCCCAGACCAAAAGGACAGAAAGCTCCTTTACAAAGAACTCCACCTGCTAATGGACCGTGGTCCACACTACAGCTAGACTACATAGGTAGTTTGAGATATGCTTTAGTTGTAGTTGATGTATTCTCAAAATGGATTGAGATATTACCTGTTCGAAAAGATGATGCATTGACAACTGCAAGAATGTTAATCAATCATGTTTTTATAAATTGGGGGATCCCAGTCGAATGTGTTTGCGATAGAGGAACACATTTTACAGGTAAAGTCATGCAGGCAATGTGTACAATTCTAGGTATACAACAGAAATTTCATGTTCCCTATCATCCACAATCAGCTGGTTTAATCGAGCGAAATAATCGCACAATTAAAAATCGTATCGCAAAAATGTTGTTAGACAGAGGGAATATGTGGGTTGATGCTGTACCTTTTGTTCTGATGAGTATCAGAAGTACTACAGCTACAGCAACACAGTATTCACCTTTTGAGTTAATGACAGGAAGAAAGATGCCTCTGATTTTCCCAAATGAACCGTTTTACCTCAAAATTCTCTATTAACTTGGAGAAGAAATGGAGAGTTTTTAGGCAGTCTTTCCCATGGTGAATCAAACTTGATTCATAGAGGTATTTATGGGAGTGTGGATTTGATTGATAATAAATTTGTTTATTATAAGAACAATCCCAATTTTAATGACACAGGTGTATATGAGTGCTGCATATCACTACAGAATTATCCAAACAAATGTGATCGAACTAATGTAATTGTGGCATCCCCAAGAAAAACTCTGTGTACAAATAAAAAGTTTATGCCAGCCAGTCCTTTCCAGATTAACCATTTTCAATCCAGAAAGCTTTTTAGAGAAGGAAATTTTGTCACAATATTATGGAAATTTAACATTTCTGAATGGAAAATTTCGACATCCCCTTATGAATGTATGACTTTGAAGCAGACATATCCTTATCTGCCCTTGAAAACTGAGCTATGTCAGAATTTGTATAGAACTAGTAAAGAAGCAGCTGTTAGGGGAGTGTTTTAAGAACAAGGTTCTGTGTTTTAAAAAGAGTTGTAGAATGAAATCTTGATGACTAAAGTAGTTTAGGTCAAGCCATATAAAGAAAGTAAGGGAGTCGTGACGTCAGAAATAAGTTAAGAATATGCTTACATAAGTATATGACCTTATAGGATTAGCCAATCATTAACGTCGATTTTGGAATATAAGCGACAGGCGACTTCACACTAGGCACTTCATTACTCTACATCACACTACTTTACATCACACTACACACATGAAGAGAACTCTAAACACGCCCACAAGAAGAGACTTTGTTTTTCCACCTGCTAAGAAGACTATTTTGGCTGAACCCTTCAGAAGCCTGAGAACCATACCACGAGGTAAAGACTCAGAACGAGGTGACATGCTCTTTAAACTCTGCATTAACTAAGAACTATATACTTTGAACTATCTATTTGTATATTATATTTTTGCAATATCATTGTATGCTGTGACTTCCCATTATACAATTAAAGTCACAATTTTTTCACTCTACAACTGGACATTCATTGATGAAGATTAATCACCTTAAGACGCTTAAATCGTAAGTGTCAGTCAAGAAATATTATTTTCTAACAGGTATCAAGGCAAAGCTGTTACTAGCCTGTTTATATTGTATTTGAGCACAATGTTTTTGATTTTCGAGTATACTCTCTTTTAGTTACAGTTTATTGTTGTCACTTTTATGCACTCGGGGATGGGGGGAGGCTTCACACTTTCTAATGCGGAGTCTTTTGCTACACTTCACACTGACTCTCGATCCAGTGCCTGCTGTGCAAGGCCCTCCACTCCCATTAGGCCATGCCTTCCGGTGTACCCTTCAGAGAGGCATCTCCTACCGAATTTTTGCCATATAGAGATGTGCAGATTCTTCTGTCCTTTGATTGGTACGTGTTTCTTTTTCCTTTTTGTGCCATGTGTGTGTGTCCTGCGTCTGTGTCCCTTGTTTCTGTGTCTTGCTCTGGTCTCGGCTGCGCTGGGGAGGGCTCTCCCTGACGACTAACTAATGGTGGCTCTTAAGGTGCTCTCGTATAATGTGAGTGGTTTAAACTCACCTTGTAAGCGGTTTCAGGTGCTGACTGAACTAAACCGCTGTGGGACAGATGTGGTCTTCCTCCAGGAGACTCATCTTTCCTATATCTCCCCGACTCTGATTGGTGGTGGATTGCTTGAGAGCCAAGCAATCCACCACCTTCATCCCCAAAATCAAAGCCAAATCTGTCTCTCCAGTGCATATAGCTGAAGTTCTCTGAGAATATTACCAGGATCTTTACCGGGTTGACGGAATGGACAATCCAGTTGCTAAGTCATCTAAACTAGATATAATTAAGTTGTATCTGCACAAGACTCACCTTTCTAGGGTGCCTGAATCAGCCCTCTCTGCCCTGGAATCTGATATCACTGTATCTGAATTTAAGCAGGTCATCAGGGCCATCCCGTTGGGCAAAAGCCCTGGCCAAGGCAGATGGTTTTACATTATTCTATTATAGATGCTTCCAGGACATTCTGGCCCCACATTTTTGCTCTTATGCCAATTCCATCTCAACGGGCTCTCGCTTGCGCCCTGAGTCATTATTGGCCCACATTACGGTAATTGCCTAACCAGAAAAAGACCCCTCATGCTGCACTAGCTATCGCCCCATTACACTACTTAACGTTGACACGAAACTTTATGCAAAGATCTTGGCGAATAGGCTGTATCCACTCTTGCCATCCTGGATTCACACAGATCAGGTGGGATTTATTCCTGGTAGGAAAGCCTGGGACAACACTCTCAAGTCTGTCTCGCTCATTCACATTGCTAGAAATCTCCTGTGTTGCTCTTATCCACCGACGCGGAAAAAGCGTTTGACAGAGTGGCTTGGGACTTTCTTCTTGCCACTTTATTCCACCTAGGTCTGGGTTCCCGGATGATGGACTGGATCTCAGCGCTCTACGCCAACCCTACCGCTAAAATTCGTATAAATTGTTCTTTATCTCACCCCCATGCTGTTTAATGGGTCTAGACAAGGATGCCCCCTATCCCCTCTGCTATTTGCCATTTCCCTTGAACCCCTACTGGCTACTATCAGGCAGAATCCCGACATTCAAGGGATCCCTACCCCGGCGGGAGAATTCAAAATGGTGGTGTACGCAGATGATATTTTGTTTTATGTACGGAACCCGCGGATATCCCTACCCCAACTCCTGACGGAACTGAAAACGAATGGCTCCCTCTCCAATTTTATAACTAACATGGGTAAATCCGAAATCCTTAATATAACAGTGCCGGAGGAGGTCCGTCGGGCCCTTCTCCCCCATTTTTCCTTTCAGTGACGACTACAATCCCTTCGATACCTGGGAGTCCTATTGACTCCCAAGGTTATCGGATTTATATCATTTAAATTTTGTTCCCCTTTTAAACACGGTTAAATCTGATTTGGCCTCTTTCTCCCTACGCACTCTTCCCTGGGTTGGTAGGATCAATGCTTTAAAAATTATGATTCTCCCCAAAGTGTCATTCCTGTTTCAAATGCTGCTTATAGCTCTCCCTGGTTCTTATTTCCAGACACTTACAAGAATAATCTCCACTTATGTATGACAACAGCGCACTCCTAGGATTTTGAGGAGTACCTTAGTTTGTAGCATGTAGCTGCCCTAATGGTGAGAGTGATGGATTGGGTCTTTGGCTCTTCAGGAAAGAGTTGGGTGGCTTTGGAGACTGTGACTTGCAGTGCCCTTTTGTCTGAAGTGATCTGGTTGGCCCCTAAATGGAGGCCTTTTTCCCCTTCCATATTACCTTTAACAACTTTAACACGGCACACTTGAGATCGCTTGCACCGCAGGTTCCATTGGCCTCATAACTCGACCCTGCTGCCGCTGCAGGTCTCAGACTTTTTTCAGCCAGGTAAACTTGATAAGTCTTTTTCAAAATGGTCGGACTCCCCTCAAATTGGGAGATGTCCTGAATGGTAACTCATTACTCTCTCTTACTTGCGGGACACCCCTGGATTTATGGAAACACCGTCAGCTGTCCCATTTTTTGGATCCCTTGCCAAAATTATTGAGAACACTTAGTGATTTCACTCCATTTGAAACCATATTGAGCTCCAAATCTATTTCTACCATTGCCTCTCCTAATTTTATAAAGCCTTGACTAGTCTTGAGCATGATTCCCCCACCCTATTTGAGTAGATGGGAGGCGGAATTTCATCGTACCCTCACCCCTGAGGAGAGGTCCTCGATTTCGGCCCTAGTATAGACCTCCTGGATAGATGTCCTGATGTTAAAAACCAATTATAAACTATTATCCAGATGGTAACACCTGCCCACTAAACTACACGCAGCCAATACTCATTTTAACCCTCAATGCTGGCGGCTGTATGGAAATCCAGGATCTTTTGCCCACATCTGGTGGGAGTGCCCACTGATCAGGCCCTACTGGACGCAAGTTGTGCAGATCATCCATCAGATCTGTGGAGTCGGCTCCCCTCGGATCCTTGGGTGTGTTTGTCTCACCTCACCACGGATCCATCGGGTTCGTACAAAAAAAAGCGATAGTACCATTTATATTGAATGCTGCTAAAACTTTTATCCCCAGGTATTGGAGATCTACCCAGGTACCCTCTATCCCGGAATGGTTTTGTAAATTGGACTCCTCCAGACTATTGGAAGAACTAATGCACACTGTAAAGGACTCCTATTCTACTTTCTTTAGGAGATGGGCTTGCTGGTTAGCTTCTAAGGACTGAGTATCCTATTGTATTGTACCTATGTCTGACACTGGTAACCGACCCCGTCTGGGCCCATGAGATAACCTGTCCCTACACCTTTCATTTTGGCTCCCCTTCCACCAAGGTCTAGGGTGTCATGCCCTGGGAATATGTTTTATGGTTTCCCCACCTCGATGGTTTGCCTTACACACGTTTAGAACTGTGGCTGCTTCTGTTGGTCATGTAACGAACCTGTGTCTATAGGTTTGGCGCAAGGAATCGTCTTTGTCTTCCCCTTAGTCATGTCAGTGTATTGTCTCTCCTACCCTTCCTGTTCTTTCCTATTGGGTGTCTTCTTGTTCTTTTGGTTATCTTTTTTGGTTTTTGTATTGTACCGTGCATTTAGATTGCTGATATTGACTTTCTGTCTTTTTTACATGGTGGCTATACAACTGTTGTGTATGTATTCTACTTTGAAACCCAATTAAACCGAAATAAAAAGAAAAGAATGAGCCAGGGTCACCTCTAGCACCGCCCCCTAAGTCTATGTGCATAGTTAGTCAGGTTGAAAAAAGACACATGTCCATCGAGTTCAACCTATAGAGATATGGAAAAAAAAAAGCCTAAACAGAACGCTTTGCCCACAATTACCCACTGTTGATCCAGAGGAAGGCAAACCCCTATAAAGCATGGTTCAATTTGCTCCAACAGGGTAAAACATTTTCTTCCTGATCCCATAAGACAATCGGATATTCTTAATATGCTTAATATACCTGAATATGCTTAATATACCTATAATAAATCAATATCCAGTAATATTCTGTGCATTTAGGAATACATCCAGATTTGTTTAAAAACAATTAACTGAGCTAGCTAGATCTAGCTCCTGGAGGAGTCTATTCCACATTTTCACAGCTCTAACTGTGAAGAATCCTTTCTGTATGCAAAGGTTAAATCTCCTTTCCTCCAGACGCAAAGAGTCCCCTCTTGTCCTTTGCAGTGACGTTAAAGTGAATATCTTGGCACCAAGCTCACTATATGGACCATTTATGTATAGATACATGGTGATCATGTTCCTCCTTAATTGCCTCTTCTCCAGAGAGAACAAATTCAGGTCAGTTAATCTTTCCTCATATCTGAGCTCCTCCATGCCTCTTATGAATTTAGTCGCCCTTCACTGCACTTTCTACAGTTCCACAACATCCTTTTTGTGAACTGGTGCCCAAAACTGAACTGCATATTTCAGATGAGGTCTTACTAATGCTGTGTGCAGGGGCAGGATTAGGTTTCTCTCTCTCTGGAGTCTATACCCATTTTAATACAAGAAAGTATATTGCTTGGGTTAGAAACTGCAGTTTGACATTGTATGCTATTATTGAGTCTATGATCTACCAGAACACCCAGATCTTTCTCCATCATTGACTCCCGCAAACATACTCCCCCTAGAGTGTATGAAGCATGTATGTTTTTAGTCCTCAAGTGCATAACTTGACATTTATCAACATTAAACCTAATTTGCCAAATAGAACCCCAATCACACAGTGCATTCAGATCTGCTTGGATGTCAGAGACATCCTGTAAGAATGTATTCCCCTACATAACTTGGTGTCATCTGCAAACACAGAAATATTCATTTTAATCCCCAACTCTGTCATTTATAAATAGGTTAAACAGTAAGGGGCCCAACAATGAACCTTGGGGGACACCACTAACAACCTCAGACCATTCAGAGTATGAATCATTGATCACCACTCTCTGAGTACGGTCTTTAAGCCAGTTTGCTATCCAATTACAGATTGAATACTCTATACCTACTGACCTTAACTTATACATTAGCCACATGTGGGGAACTGTGTCAAATGCTTTTGCAAAGTCCAAGTATACTATATCCACAGCCATGTCCAATTTATTACTCACTTCCTCATGTGCAGACCCACGTAGTGGTGATGCAATTAGACCCAAGGTTCAAGGCACGGCTTTATGTACTCACAAACCTTGGATGCTTGTTTCAATAAAAGTGAGATGGACAGAAGTAACCAAATCAGTGTAGGGGAATTTGGAACAGACCAACACCAGTTTCACATAGTGCTTTGCAAATCAGGAGCAGGGGGATGGTGTCCCATGAAAGAGGGTGAAGGGTGCGACATTCACCTAGCAGATTATGTCAGCACGCTCAGTGTTAACTCTGTACACAGTAAAACCAGCGGTAGTAATATCAAGAGGTGACTTACAAATTGATGACACACTGAAATAGAACACCCACTGTCCTGGCAAAAATCTTTCCTCAGCAGAGTGATGTGTAGGTGCTATAACGCCCAAGGTACTGTTCTGCATATTTTCTGAGACTGTCCAGTGCTCTCTTCTTTTTGGAGTAAGGTTCTACATATTATTGCCCAACTGACTGGGCTCCCACTGACTGGTAAACCAGAAGCAGTCCTTTTAAACCTGACACCTTTGTCTTGAAAGATATATAAAAACGCTTTACTGATTAATTTGCTCAATCCTTGGTTAATGTGGCTTCCATCGCTTATTCTGGGCCTCCCCCCCTTTTATTTTTTTCTCTTTTCTTCCCTCCCTTACCTTGCTACTTGAGAGGTTGAGTGGGGTTCCACCTGGTTTTTACCTGCCCCTTCACCCTAGTTCCAATGATTAGTTCTCGGTTTGTTTCCTATTGATAACTGCTCCAATATGGCCTATTGCATGTACTTGAAAATTAGAAATCAGAAAATTACTTATCGTTTCTGTTCTCCTTTCCTTATTACGTATATTGCTTTTTTTCTGATCTCATATTGGGTTGAGCATTAGCTCTCTAATTTCATATGCTGTTATCCCACAACTTACAAATTCTGTGAACTTTATGTATTGGAATTTTTATAAATGAAGAATTATAAAAAAAACAGCGGTAGTGGGAGGTTTGAGTGGAGCCCAGTGGTGCAAATAGCGAGGTAGCTTCCAGTGCGTTAGCCCAAACAGCCTTATTCAACATAGTGAGCCTTCAGAGAAAGGGTCAAGTGCTGAGGCAATACCATGGCTCTGGACTTGTGCTCACAGCACTTTTTTTTTTAACAGAAAATTCTGTTTATTAATACTCACATAACAGAAGTAAACAAAATGTAACATGAACAAAATTCAACAATCCAAGACATCAAGCGCAATTAGAATACAAAGCAATTCCATGAGATGTTCACTATGGCACGCAAGTAAGAAAAGGAGAAAAAAAAACAGTCCACACACATAAAAGAAGTCAGGATACATAAATAGTCCCAAGTCTTATACGCAGCCTCACCCCCATGCCAGAATATAGGGGGGCCGCACCAAACAGATAGTATTAAACATGTATAGTTAAACTGATGCCATGTTACACTCAAGGCCTCCACCCCCCACCATGATGACCCAATATCAATATTCAAATCTCAACCTTCAGGAACAATCTAGCTGGGAGAAGGAGGCCCTACACTGGTGTGAAATCTCTTCAGGCTAGTAAGAGTGAACACAAGATAGACGTCAGGAGAAAGGAAGAGCAGAATGAAAGGATAATGAAAAGAAAGGGACAAGGGAAGCGGTCATGACAGCGTCCCCTCCTCAGTGTCCACCATCTACCGGATCCCTGGGGGTTGGATCAGACAGAAATTCCTGAAAATATGCGGGGGTCAGAGTACAGGCAGATCATGGCATCCAAGTGGATCTAAATTGTTACTCGGTGTCAGCAGCCTTCTGCTGCTGCGCATGCGCAAAGTCCCGTTTTCCGTACCATTGGGAAACGGACACTTGCGCAAATGCGTGCGCCACGGACCGGCCGCGAAAAAAACGCACGCCACATGGTGCACAGCAAGTGACACAGTGAACTAATCGACCTCACTCTTTAAGCTCAGCCTGCATGCCTCCATATTGCTGGATTGTCTTCAGCTCACCTGTATTCCTCTGTCCTGTTGACCTCACCAATCTGTGTATCCAGCTGCAAAGACAGGCTGTCCCATCTCACTCTCGAACTCTCTTTACAGATCCCGGGAAGGATTATCCAAGTGTCAGCTATAATTGACTCTGGCACATGTAGCTGCTTCAACGACCAGCACTTCTCCCAGCTACATCAAATCCCTCTTTGTACCAAGCTGCACCCTTTAACCATTCAGTTGGCGACGGGTCCGCACCTAGTTCTGGTCCCATCACACAAGAAACTTGCCCTATGCTGGCCTCTACAGGAACAGAACATCTGGAATTCCTACGACTAGATGTCATCTCATCTCCTATGTTTCTGGTAATCCTGGGGTTGCCCTGGTTGCAAAGGCATGAGTCTCTGATTAATTCGAGCACTGGGACTGTTACCTTTTCCTCCCCCTATTGTCTTCAACATTGCTTCCACCAGGGGGCCTGCCTGACAATGCCACCTGAGGTCTCTGATGTCGCTCGCCAATTCCTCCCGCCTATCACGAGTTCCTAGATGTATTCGATAAGAAGGGGGCAGACTCCTTACCCCCTCACCAGCCATATGATTGCCCGATCGAGTTGCTACCCCAAGCAGGGATTCTATTGGGTTGGATTTACACCTTATCCGAGCCGAAGTTGGAAACCCTTCACCGATACATTGATGACAACCTGGCTAAGGGATTCATCCGGCCCTCTACGTTCCCAGCAGGGGCAGGCATCTTCTTTGTTGAAAACAAAGATCACTCCCTTCGACCATGTATAGACTATCGGGAACTGAATGAAATCACGGTAAAAAAACGTTACCCATTGCCTCTTGTTCCTGAGCTCTTTCAACGCTTCAGGACCGTGAAGATCTTCTCCAAGCTAGATCTCAGAGGGGCCTACAACCTGGTACGGATAAGGCTAGGGGATGAGTGGAAGACCACCTTCCGTACCAGATTTGGGCACTTCGAATATTTGGTCATGCCATTTGGGCTCTGTAATGCACCTGCAATGTTCCAGCACTTTGTGAATTATATTTTTAGAGACTTTCTAGACCTGTTCATGATCGTGTACTTGGACGACATTCTTGTCTTCTTTCCATCCCTTGAGACTCACCGGAGCCATATGCATAAAGTTCTCTGTCGCCTGCGTGCCCACAAACTATATGCTAAGGCTGAGAAGTGCAAATTCGAAAAGGATACCATACAATTCCTCGATCTAATCATCTCCACTTCTGGCAATGCCATGGACCCGCAGAAGGTGTCAGCTGTTCTGAACTGGCCAGTACCGTCAGATCGTAAAAGCATTCAACAGTTCATTGGCTTTGCCAACTTTTATCGAAAATGAATTAAGGGATTCTCCTCCATCATCGCACCCATCACACAGCTCACTAGGCATGGTTCCCTTTTCCATTGGTCCTCCAGTGCGCAGGCTGCTTTTGATAGACTGAAGAATTTCTTTACCTCTGCCCCAGTGTTAAGGCACCCTGATCTAGCCTTGCCTTTCGTGCTGGAGGTGGATGCCTCAGAAAATGCTGTGGGGGCCATCCTCTCCCAGCATCATGGGGGTACAGCTCTGCTTCACCCTGTGGCATTTTTCTCTAAGATGTCCCCGGGCTGAGAGGAACTACAATGTGGGGATCGGGAACTCCTGGCCATAAAATCAGCCTTGGAGGAATGGCGCTATCTGCTAGAGGGGACGGCTCACCGGTCCTCATTGTCACCGACCACAGAAACCTGGAATACCTACGTACGGCTAAACGCCTAATACCTAGACAGGCTAGATGGGCACTCTTCTTCTCCAGGTTCACCCTGCACATTACCTACCGGCTGGGATCCAAGAATGGCATGCCCGATGCTCTCTCCAGGATGTATCCCATGTCTGAAGATCCGGGACCCAGCAACACCGTTCTTCCTGCCCACAGTTTCCTCCTGATGGCCGATGACTTAGTTTCTAAGCTAAGGCTGGCATCCTCGGCTGGTCTTGCCCCAGGGGTGGCCCTACAAGAGAAGGAGGGTCTGTTCTTTCATGCACATGCTGTGTTTCTGCCCCCGGGTGCAGGTTTTCAAGCTTTGCCACAACAACTTATTGGCGCTACATTTTGACATAGCCAAAACCTTGGAACGTCTCCAAAGGTCCTTCTGGTGGCCTGCCCTCAAGGCGGATTGTCAGTTTTATGTGAGGTCTTGCAGAGTTTGTAATCGGAGCAAGTCGGAGAAGAAGAGGTCTTGGGGCCTGCTGCGCCTTTTACCCATTCTGTCTCGCCCCTGGGAAATGCTTAGTATGGACTTTATTGTGGAGCTCCCCCTTCCGATGGTTATTCCTCGATTTTTGTGGTGGTCGACCACTTGACCAAGATGGCCCATTTTCTGTCGATGGTTGGCACGCCTTCAGCCCGGAGACTGCACAGACTTCCATCAGGGAGATTGTTAGTCTCCATGGAGTCCCTAGCAGCATTGTGTCGGATCATGGGGTTCAATTTACGTCCAGATTTTGGAGGGAATTACGTGGTTCCTTGGGGATTGATAACCGATTTTCCTCGGCTTACCACCCTCAGAATAATGGCCAGACCGAATGCACAAACCAGACGCTGGAGCAGTACCTGCGATGCGTCTCCTCCTTCGCCCAGGATGATTGGGCTTTGCTTCTTCCTTGTGCGGAATTCGCCTATAACAATTCAGTACACTCGGCCACCGGGCAGTCCCCATTTTTTTCCAACTCTGGGTATCATCCTTCCTTTGAGCCGGTCCTGCTCATGGGCAACCCTTCTGCTGCTGCGTATGTGCAAAGTCCCATTTTCCGTACCATTGGGAAATGGGCACTTGCGCACAGTGAACTAATCAACCTCACCATTAAAGCTCAGCCTGCATGCCTCCATATTGCTGCATTGTCTTTAGCTCTCCTGTATTCCTGTGATTTCTTGCCTGCTAAACTTCTACCCGGATCTGCCTTGACCATTCTTGCCTGACCTCGGATTGTTACTGGACTTTGCCTCTGCCTCATCCCTGTGTACCGTACCTCCCAGATTGGTGTGACCTTGGCTTGTTGACCTGGATTTCAGGTTTGCCCGGTTCTACTACAGCACCTGGATTTCAGCTTGCACGGTGTTATCACCACTGGCACCTGTGCCACTCACTGTCTACCTGGACTCTGTTCCCATCTCTAGAGTCCTCGGGACACGAGGTGCAAGGGAGGCCTGCTCACGCATGCAGTCTCCAACCAGGTACGTGACACACTGGGTTTTGCAGGGAAGCTGTCAAATCCTCCATGCGATAAATGTCGTTCACCACGAGAACCACCGACGTAATGTCGGGGGCCTATCTTGCCTCCATATCAACGGAATACAGGATCTCGATGTGTTAATCAGGTGGATCGTCAGAGACTGTTTATATCGCTTAACGGAGGATGAGACAGCATGCAGGATCGTCCAGTAATGGGGTAAGTATCAACTGGTTAATCACTGACCGGACAAAATTCCAAAAAGGTCACAGAACCGAGCAATACTAGAAAACATGCGCCATAGTTCCCAATGTCAAACCACACCTCCAGCACGTGGAAGGGACAGATCGGTTCATTTGATGGAGAACATTGGGGACACTGTACCATCGTGTCAAGATTTTATAACCCTGTTCCTGGTACTTGCTCGCCATAGAGGACCTATGCGTTAAGGATAAGATCGTATTCCGATGAAGAGCTAAAAAGGTCCAGTTTCCCACCTCAGCAGGAAAGGTGGACAGAACGAGTCCGAAGGGGCAGACAGGAGCTTATAAATCAATGACAGAGAGTGTTGGACAGGCTCACCCACATGGCACAATGATTCAAACGCCGTAACTCGCTGTGACAAGTCTCGCACCCAGGAACAGACTGAAGGAAGTGTCTAAGTTGGTACGCACCCCAATTCTCCAAAGGGGGGGTAAGCAAGTTCCGAATCGCGTCCTGGGTCATCCACACACCATTAGTAATGAAGTCTATCACACAAAATTTGTGGGCAGGCAATAAATGACAAATATTGCCATTATCCAATCCCAGCGGGAAGTCAGGGTCCCCAAGGACAGGCATCAATGGGGAAGGAGAAGGGGACAGGTTAGAGGACTTAAGAGTAGATCTAGACGTCTTTATCTTTGGAACAATCGTGGGGTGTGAGATGAGCTCAGAAGGGATCGGGCGGAGAGCCATGGTAGACCAGTCAGCGGAGTGTGGGATTCCTGGAACTCCATTGAAACCTATCTCTTATTTTGCAAGTGACAGCACCAGTCAATCAGGCAGTTAAGGTGGGCTGCCCTATAGTACCGCTGAGGGTCCGAGCAGCCCACCCTCATCCTGTTTGGAAAGGGTCAGCAACAGATAGGCCAAACGCGGGTGTGTGCCTGGCCACACAAAGTCAAGGAACATGTGACAAATCTGGGATAAGTGGGTGGGCAGGGTGATTGGGAGAGCCTGTGGTACATATAGGATCCTCAGTAGCACCGTCATTTGGAGAGCCACACAACGCCTGAACCAGGTCAATGCAAGTTCCCACCATCGAGCCAGATCCTCCTTGAGCTTAGCCAGTAATGGGGCAAAGTTCTCAATCTCAAACTTCTCAATCTCAATAGGTCCACGGGTTGCTATGGCTAGCTGCCCAGCGGAAGTTGTAGGACGATCGGACATGGACTAACACCGGAGAGGACAGGGACACATTAAGTGCCTCCAACTTGGAAGGGTTCATCAAGAAGTTAGATAAAGCACCATATTCTTCAAATGCACGCGTCAACGCCGGGAGAAAGAGAATGTGGGCGAGAGATAAAGAGGATCAGGTCATCAGCATATGTCGCCAGTTTGTGAGTCCCCGAAGGTAGGTGCACTCCAGCCACAGAGTCATCAGCCCGAAGCTCGCACAAGAAAGGTTCCAGCGATAAGACAAAAATGAGAGGCGACAAGGGGCATCCCTGCCGGGTGCCATTCGAGATGGGAAAGTAGTCCAATCACGTTTCATTAATGTTAACCTCCGCCATAGGGGTACAATAGAGTGACGTGATCCAGGAACACATATTGGCTCCCAGACCAACGTGTCTCAGGGTAGACCGTATGAACTGCCAATCCACCCTGTGGAATGCTTTCTCTGCATCAACAGACAAGAGCATCGACGGGTAGGCATATTTACGCACCGAGTGAAATACATTGAGAACGCGGATGGTATTGTCTCGGGCCTCATAAGACGGGACGAAACCGACCTGATCAAAGTGAACCAAAGATCGAATAGAGGGTAAAATGCGATAGGCCAGGACTTTGAGGAACAACTTAAGGCCCACATTGAGGAGGGCAATCGGAAGGTAACTGCCACACTGAGAAGGGTCCTTGTCGATTTTTGGGGATCACAGTAATGTGCGCCCTCAGGGAATCCAGGGGCATAGGGATCCCATCTACAATGGCATTGAAGGGCCGCACAAAGTGCGGGGAAAGTAGGGGCTCAAATTAGTGATAATAGGCAAGGGTAAACCCGTCTGGACCCGGTGTCTTCCCAGACTTCATTTGTTTGATTGCCAGCGACAGCTCTTCTGAGGTAAGGGGCAATTCCAACAGATCCCCAACCGTTGGCTCAAGAAAAGGTAAACCTGGCCACCGAAGATAGTCTTCAATGCTTTGCCGCTTATCAGCCTCAGCAGATACGGGGGTATCCAAATGCAGATTGTATGGGCGGTTGTTGAAGTCCGCAAACTCCACAACTATGTCTCTAGATTGGGACGCTTTAGTCCTGGAACGAGTTAGAACGTGTGACACGAAGGGTTTTGACTGTGTGCCCCTCAACGCCCTTGCTAGCATTCGCCCTGATTTGTTTGAGAACTCGTAAAACGTGCATCTACACGTAACCAAACGCTGCTTCAAGCAATGAAACAGTAGGGAGTTTAAAGCCTCACGGGCATGGTGCAAGGCAAGCTGCGTGGGCACAACCAAGGATCGCTTATGTTGTGTCTCCAGCAGGTGGATGCGGTCTAACAGTTGTGTAATCTCATCCGATCTCTCCCTGTTACGGCGCGCTCCATGTCCCATGTGAATCCCATGGATCACACATTTATTTGCTTCCCAGACCGAAGGGAGACTGGGAACAGTTGGTGGAGAAGTAAGATTGAATCGCCCCTTCTACATTTGGTCAGATCCCCGGGTCCCGTAAGAGGGACTCATTGGGGTTGATTTACTAAGCACATAAACACGCCATGAACACGCCATGCAAAAACACGCCGACTGTGTGCGCGTGCGCGCATATACGTTTGGCGCGGAAGCGTATGCAGAAGCGTGATTCATGGCGTGTTTATGTGCAGATGCTTGATAAATATCACAAACGCGCGCACATGGCGTATTACATTTCCAAGGATTCAATGGGGATGTGCAACAACCATGAGCATACTTCCCTGAGTGAAGCCCAGTGGCTCAGGGGTTAGAGCTACTGCCCCACAACACCCATGTCCCTGGTTCAAATCCTGCCTCAAGTAAGTTGCATATATCCACTTTCAGTAATGCACATATCCACCCAAAAATCAGAACTGCTGAATCTACACACACAAAAACATACTAATACATATATGCCTACACTACAAATCAAAATGTGTACATTACTTATATGCTGCTGTGACTGGGTTCAAAATGGTACATATTCACATGCATAATATATTAATCGTGCGCGTAGATATTCGCACCCTGCGCTGAGACTCTTGCGTGTTTATTGCGCTCATATCCAGGCATGTACATGATAATACATTGAAAACATTTCATTTTGACAGTCTGCACAAGAACCCCCAAAAATGCATGAGC
>NW_017308420.1:1612-3448 GCF_000935625.1 Nanorana parkeri | reverse complement strand
GGGTCTGGTAGGACTGTTAAGGGGGACCCCACGTGTTTTCCCCCCTTATTTTGGGGGGTGGGGTTCCCCCTTAACATTCCTACCAGACCTGAAGGGTCTGGTATGGATTTGGCGGGAACCCCAGGCACTTTTTCTGGTATTTTTACTGTGGTCCCTCCTAACATTCCTAGCAGACCTAGAGGGCCTGGTATGAATTGGGGGGGAACCCCACGCCATTTTTTGGGTTGGTTTTCACTTGGGGGAGGCTCCCTCTTGACATTCCTAGCAGACCCAGAGGGTCTGGTATGGTTGGGGGTTGTCATCTGGGTGGCCACTTTTGAGAAGGCTACCGTGATGTGATTAAGCCCCCTGCCTGCAACCACACTTTCAAACAGCCTTTCAAATTATCCTCTGACTACAGTTAGATCACATTTGTTCGTGATTAACTGAAAAAGACACATATGAACACACATGCCTTTATTTTAGGACATATCACCAACTCATTCATATGAACTGTTTACACATTAGACATGTGCGATTCGTTTCGTTACGAATCGAAATTCGTACGAATTTTCCTGAAATTCCGAATTTCGGAGCATCCGAAATCCGAATGGCATTTTCCGAATTATATCCAAAATACGAAATTCCGTTAACGAATTTCGAATCCGAATTTCTTTGAAATTTGAATTTCTTTGAAACGGGAACTAATATTACCCCTGTGAGGTTGAACAACATGACAAGATTTTTTTTTAAATCCGAGATGCAGATCCGCTGCTGCTGAGGGTTGCATTACAATACACACAGGCAGGAAATACGAAATTCCGTAGAAATTCGGATACGGAATCTGTTAACGGAATTCGTATTTCGTTTTGGTTGACCATCAATCAGAGGTTTTCTCTTCTGCTGCTGAGAGTTGCATTACAATACAAGCAGGAAATACGAAATTCAGTTGACGTATTTTCGTTCCGTTACGAACATTCGTTATGTTATTGAAGTTAAAAAGCAAAGTACATTATTGGAGTTGATGGTATTTTTTTATCAGAAATACAAAATTCGGATCTGCAATCCGTTAACGCAATTCGTATTTCGATTGGTTGACCAATCAGAGGCTTTCTCTTCTGAGAGTTAATGTTAAAACCAGATATTGAAATATGTATGTGTGAACCTTAAATGATGATTGATTTTCTATATTTTAATCTATCCAAGTTTGGAGATTCAGTTTTACTGTACTGCTGATTTTGAGTTTACAATTGGTAATCAATCAGTAAGCCTGACAGGCAGACCTAAGTATAGTTGAAACAGTTGTTGGGAATGCCCAAAGAAGACTTGGCCTTTAAAATGAGTTTGAAGAATAAACCACATTACTCAGGACATAGACTATGATGCCCAAAATGGGATAGAAGGAGAACACATGACTCAGCTACTAAGAGTATGGCACTCCCTTATGCTAATCAGAAAGACTTTTAAGGTAAACATCACATGTTATCACAGGTTATTTTAAAGTAAAAGCATGGATAAAAGGATGAGGGATGATCCTTCAAGGCACACACACTCACACACTCATTCACACCACACACACACGGACACGCCCACACTCACGTTGAATAGACAGACACCTGTTAGATCTATTTTTACTTACTAAAGACACGTTTCTTAAGCATCTTATAGATTTCTGCTGTAAGATATACTATATTTTGTAATCATCAAGCATCTTATAGACTCATTCTGTAAGATATACCATATCCTGTAATATTTTGTAACTTTAAATTAAACACATTCTGAACTTTATACAACAACGGAAACAATCATCTATTATTGAACTTTTCCACCCTATGCTTCGAGAAAAAGAATATGACA
>NW_017308420.1:0-883 GCF_000935625.1 Nanorana parkeri | reverse complement strand
GTTCATTGTCAGACTTTGAATGAATATGTAAATGACCTGCAGAATTAGATTTAAATTAAGAATATTCAATTGTCTGAATTACAGAATTATGTAAAGAGGATTTCTGTAATTACTAGGACAAGAGGTAGCAAACATGACATACAAGAAACTAAAGAACAGTCTTTTGTACCAGAGAGTGGAGAGACACATCAGAACTGAATTTCCAGAGCAGGGTGGAGCAATAGTTTGTTTCTATTGTGGAAATTCTGGTTGTATGTAAATACAGTGCTGGAAATATCAGAATGATTTACAGATAGTATTCTGGGAAACAGAAAATGAAAAGTCAATTTCTGTACAATTTGCACTCCCATGTTCTAAAGAAATGCAGTAGATTTATTTTACTCCGGTTGTCAAACAGATGAGTAAGATGACTGTCAGTAATGTCAGTAGGTCAAGTACTATGGTATGCAGTGATGTCAAAGAAGGTTTATTATCATTGGCAGAACTAGACTGATATTTAAACACTCTACTTTTAGAATATGAAAGTCTTTTGTTATTTGATGACAGTAGAAGACCCATATACAAGGGTTACTAAATGGTAGAAATATTATATTATTAATTGATATTGGTGCTGAACTGAGTTTAACTAAAATTAAACTATTTTTGAAGTCTGATGTCTGATGCACCTGAATGTAAAATTGTGGGTTTCAATGGTAAAGGATATTCCATAGCTAAAATGGTTTGTGATGTAAGATTTGAGATACCAGGATTAGTAAAAACTGACATTGATATTTTGTATTGTCACTATACAGAGAATATTTTGGGTACAGCCATTATTGGTAAACTAGGCTGGATTATTGATTAAGAAAGGAAATTATATGGAAAGATCTAGCTAGGTCTAGAT
>NW_017308419.1:200397-204315 GCF_000935625.1 Nanorana parkeri | reverse complement strand
TTCAACCTCAAATACTATGTAACTATGTAACTATGTTGGTGTCAGTGAGAGGAATAATGACAATTTTTGGTGTCAGTGGGAATAGTGCCCCATTGTTGGTGCCAGTGGGAGGAATAGTGCCCCATCGTTGGTTTCACAGGGAGGAATAGTGTCCTATGATTGTTGTCATTGGAAGGAATAGTGCTCCGTGGGCCAGTTAAATGCAAGCAAAGGGCTTCATCTGGCCTGTGGGCCGCAGTTTGGAGACCACATCTGTTTACTATAGAGTTTGTGTTCCAAAGCAATTCTTAAGTGCCAACTAGTTAACGATCACAAAAAGTGTTATTTGATGTTCAAATAAAGTAAAAAAAAAGTTGATGTCCTTTTGGATTCATCATTTCCATCAATTCAAGTTCCTCAAACTTGACTGAGATTTTTTTGCTGCATTAAGACAGAGGTATTCTATACAAGCGAGTACCTGAGTTTGCACATACCACCTATGTGGTAATTACTTTTAATAGATTACGACACTTTTTTTGTATTTCAATACTGCACCAAAAAGAGTTTCCTGCTCCCTCTCTCACTTTTTTTCTCTGTGCCGCTCATATGTCTGTTCCTTAAAAACAAGCTAGATTCAAGATATCAGGGAGTTGTTCTGTAGTCCAAACAGGGAACTGGGCAGGGATGATATCACTTCTTGGATTTCAGTACAGACTGCGCAAGATATTAGGAAATCCCTACATCTCTGGGAGGATTAACAGGGATTTTTGTCTACTTGCAGCATTTTCAAAGAGATAAAACTTGGGGAAAGGTGCATGTACTGGAGAGACATACTAAATATTTTGTTTTTGGCCACACATATACTCCAACTACTGTATGTTTGGTCTTCTATGCAGGGCATGAAGCAAACTCGCATGTGCTCTGAGGGCCATCTAGCATGGCAGTAATAATAAAATAGTATATAAAATTAATTAGTAAGATTTAGCCACTGTATATTGTAAAAGCAAGGTCAAGCAGTAGTTTTTCTCATCCATGTGCCATGTTGGTAGGAGCTAACAGCTATACATGATAGTGTATTTTTATAGGACAATAGCTAGCAGGAACTAAGCTCAGCCAGTAAGAGATTCACAGTAAATGTTAAGTTGAGCCGAGGGGCAACCAGATTTATGATCATTATGTGTTATCTTGTGTAAAAAGCAGCACACTATATTGTTATCTTGTATTCCAGTTTAACTGTTAAGATTTTGATGTAGAGAACAGTTGTGTGTACTACGGCCAGAAACATATTCTCAGGAACCAGGCTAGTTGCAGACAGATTCCAGCTTTGAAGTTGGTGAGATATGGAAAGCAGTTCTGCTCATACAGTAGGGGGGAAACAAACAAGGGGGCAGGGATTGTTTATTTAAAGCCAATGTATCTGTTAACTTGGTAATAAAAAAAAAAAAAAGTGATTACAGGGCCTCTTGAAGAAATAAGCTAACCGTGGTACATTCGGTGAGCAGGAATATCTCCTTCTAATTAAAGGGGCAGCAACTATCTGTCCACCCAATTATTATTATTTTTTTCACAATTCATTAACACTCAAATCGCCCATGTATGCATACCAGTGGTTATGGAGTAGGTTTTATAGACAACCAAATAGTCTTTCTCAGGGGGTAACAATAGCTGGTGGATGAAAAATTACAACCAAGTGAACTACTTGGTGAAAAATGATTGGGTGGGGATGCTGGCAACTACCTATAGACATGCTACCTCTCTCTTAATCTGGTTGATTTGGACCATCATGTTTATAACGTTATAGATGCTAAACTATAGAAACATGTCCACAGCAGGTTTTCTGTAGGAGGCAATGATGTCCTTGCCTTAGCTTCTTTTTACAGATAAGGCTCAGGGAATACAGGGCTCATTGTCCAGCTGCGTTAAGTGCTGAAGGGGGAGGGAGGGCATAGTGGCCACTGGGTTATGTTTATATAACTAATGGATTTTAGGCCATATCACCTGCACATAAGGAGAACATACACTTTTTCACATGATCTTTTCCTTCAACATATGGGTCTATTAGAAGCGCATGTAAGCAACAAAGTATTTGTGATTTTTTAATTTTTAGAAATATACTGATGGCAAATTTACATTAGAGTAATATATTGCAGTGTGTGTTGAACTTTACTCAAGCAATAGGAGATTTTTTAGGTGAAGCAAATTTATATTACGTGAAATCACCATTTTTTCGATACATTTTAAGATAACCTGTCACATTTAGCAATCTGTAAAATTCTACTTACAGTACAGTAGCCTCCTCTGCTGCATCAATTTGCGCAGCTTAAGCGGAGATATTGGCATCGCTAATTTATCAGGAAATCAGCAGTTTCTGGTATTTTTAAACATTAAGCTGGATATATATTGGTAGATCTTCGTACGGATGTTCATATTAAAAATCTCTGACAGAACATTCGATAATGTTATTAGAGACTTGACAAATAAAAACATTTTTAAGTCCACCGCCCCCCACATACACACGCAATACACAAATTTGGGCAATAATGATTGTTTTATAACATAACGTAGGGAAAGGTTTTTTTTTTAAAATTTTCAGTACTTTTTTCATTGTATAGTAATAAATAAAAACACCAGTGGTGATTAAATACCACCAAAAGAAAGCTCTATCTGTTCCCAAAAAATTGTATAAAATTCATTTCAGTACAGCGTTGCATTACGGAATAAACGTCAGTCAAAGTACCGCAGCGCTGAATACTGAAAAATGGCCTGGACAGGAAGGGAGTGTAAACACCCCGGTCAGCAAGTGGTTAATTTGGCTATGTATAGCAGTTTTCAACACAGCCTGTTCCATGTCGAAACAATTTTGATAAAACAGAGGAGAAGGAAACATTGATTTATGGCACGTAGATCCGGTCAGGAAGTTTATGCAGCAAATTTGTGAATCATGAGCACGACAAATGAAAAGCTATCAACTAGAGCTGCAGCTAATGATTATTTTCAAAATCGATTAGTTAGCCGATTATTAAGTTCGATTAATCGGATAAAAATAAAATACATTTTAAAAAATGGCTCCAGTGATGGACTTCTAGTTTGTATTGAGATTGCAGTCCATCACAGGAGCAAGCTTGGAGCAGTAGAAGTAAAAAAGATAAAAAAAAGTGTGGTGTACCATATAGTGAAATGAAAAGTGTAAAATTATACAGCAATGAATGCAGAATACCACCAGCTATAGAGGAATACAATAAATCCCAGCAATAGTACATTATAGCTGGCGGTATTCTGCATTGCAATGTATAATGTACTTTCAAATTTAGCAGAACAGATGTTAAATTCTGAGACTCATGAGTAACATATTGTAGAAAACCAGGGCAAAAAAACATGAGCATGATTCACTTCTGTTTTTAATTTTATTGCAGAACGGCAACAATACTATTTCTAATACACAAAGCACAACACTTTGTTTAATTTCCCTTCCTGACATTTAACTATTTACGCCTGGATGATTCAATGCTAAATACTAACAACCTAACAGCAGTGACTGTTGATAATGATGGTTCTACTGGCCTTTCAAAGGTTGCCCTCAAGTGGAAAGCAATGATTACAACACCGCTTACAGATAATTGCTGTTTGTGGCAGGGCATCATTTTTTTAGGCACAGCTGTTGGCAGGAAATTAAAATTTCTTTGCCAGTATTTTGTTGTTTGAAAGCAAAAAAAGAAAAAGGCTACTCATGCACACGTTTTTATTTAATTATATGAAGAAACCATTCCTATTGTTTTATTCCAATCATTAGTTCTCAACATGGTGCAATAGCTTTAGGGATGAGGTTAAATTTGACCTTTACAAGCCTGCATAAAAGCAAATTCTGGATGTGTCACAATATGAAGCAGCAGTATGTATGCAAATGTATGTATGTATGTATGTATGTATGTATGTATATAT
>NW_017308419.1:194023-200047 GCF_000935625.1 Nanorana parkeri | reverse complement strand
TATATATATATAAACATTTTTTATTTTTTTAAAACTGTAATTTTACAAACACGTAGATCTTTAGTTCCACTCATGACTTTGCCTAGGTTGAGGTGAAGTCGTCACATCAGTATGCTTCTGGATTATGACGACTTTATGTACTGCACTTTCATTTAATTGCTTATATGCAAGTAGCATTCAAATCAGGGCACTAGAGAGCCCATATATACGGAAGTACATATTGCAAAAAGTACCATGTATCAGCAGCAAAATGATAGGACTACATACAAAGGGGCTAGGCTCATCTGGACCATGACTACAGCATTATTAGTAGATAACAGGCTACACAAAGACCCTTTGGAGTGCCTCTCCACTATAGTGCTGGGGACTGTAGCTGTAAGAATGTAACGTGGTGTTACTGCAAAAAGAAAAGTGATCTAAGTCACTACATCTAGGGGCCCGTTCCTACACCAGTGATATGTAGCAAACGTCTATATTGCATAATAACACCAAAAAAAGTTATGTTATGAGGTTTATACCATTTTTAAGTCACTTCAATATAGAAAAACAAAACAAAATCATGTGTTAGTCCCCTCCGATTGGGTCCGCTTGTCAGTTTTTCAGGTGGACCCGATCGGATACCCATTGCAAGTGTATGGGCAGACTTGGGTAAACAGATGGGCGTCTGTTTACACCCAGTTATCCCCCGCCTCTGGTGAACCATGCGGATCAGAGATCCATTTCGCCAGACCGGATTATGCTGGATCAAGGATAATCTGATGTAAACAGACACAGGGGAATAAAAATAAAATGCCCCAAGCCTGTGTTTGGAAAATAGTTTAGTGCCAGAATATGCAGATGACAACGTATGTAAATGCGTGTATATGGACGTAAATTCATTCTAGTGGCTAGAATAAATTAATAGTCTAGCCAATATAATTTGTTTACACATACACCACTAAATGTAATTACACACCAAAACACACGTTTATGCTGCATTTGTCTGGCAGAAAGATCCAGAGTAAATGGGAATATTTTAAAATGCCCATGTGCATGAGCCCTGAGTAGAAAGCCACTACATAAGTGTACTAAACCTCTGCAGGGATATGAATTATAAAACCATCTACACAGGATGTCCTGCAAGAGGCTAAAAATGTAACACAGGCTAGACACACCAAAAAGAGTGTAACAATGCAAGGTCATTTTCAGGGCCTAGTATGCCTCATTATGGGCACATATATTACTACAATTCGTATGCTGGAGATTACTGTTGGATAGTTGGGGCCTAAAACCAGCACTCCAATGCTTCAAGACAAGCAGACAATTGTTATGCAATGACTGTCTTGACTATAAAGGAACAGCACAGGGACATAACATAATAGTTATGCGGCCAAAGCTGTCAGGTTGATACTAAATCCTGAATAACATATCCATCTATAGCAGCATGCAGTGTATAGTGCATAGAAATGATTTCAAATACAGTTTACAAACTGGGGCGTCCCCAGCCTTTTTGCCACCTGAGGCCGCAGGGGTAGGGGGGTTGGCTGTTGCTGGATGGTGCACAATCTATGTGTGTGTGCTGGGGGAAAGTGATGCCACTAAGAGCTGGATGCTCTGCATCTCCCCGCCCAGCTGGCAAGAGCGTCACAGGTTGCTAAGAGCTGGGTAGAGAGATGTGTGTGGCTCTTACACATTTCCCTGCCCAGCTTTTAGCTCTGGCCGGAAAGGGGACAGTAGGCACACTGCAAACATTGTACAAAAGTGAGGCCATGCCGCTCTGCTTGTTGCGCTCCCATGTGACCCAAAGAGATGCCACCTGAAGCAACAGGCACAAGCTGCTTCATTATAGGGACGGCTCAGACTACAAAAATACACACAGTTTTATCCCTCTCCTGTAGCATTCTTACACCAATCTACTGTGTTGTAAGTTTGTTTAAGAGGTCAAATCTCTACCAAGCTACCTCGAATAGCAGGTAACTGGAACAGTGCACTGTTAAGCCTATGTTTTTGGCACTGATAAAGTATCAGTAGTAGTGAGAAAACTTGGCTTAGGGATCTGGTTTCTTATTCATGACAAACTTACAACATGGATACAATGTTAGGTATGTAATAGAATTACTTAGACCAAACATCCAGTCCTTGCAGCCCTAGAGTCTCGTGGTTTGAATCCCAGTCAGGACACTAGTCGGGTAGGTGCGGGTAGGTTAGTTGTCTGCAGTCAAAATTGGCCCTAGTATGTGTGTATATTAGATAGGGACTTTAGATTGCAAGCTCCTTGAGGGCACGGACTGATGTTAATGTGTGAAAGTATAGTGCTGCATACATTGTTGGCGCTATATAAATACCTGTAATAAGTAAATACATATATTGCACAATCATGAGGCCAGAGATGTAGCAAAGTCATATAGGAAAACCAACAATTGCATTACTGTTCATGAAGCAGAGTGTGCATACATAGTAACACAGAAGATAAGGTTGAATAAAGACAAAGGTCAATCTAGTTCAGTGTGTGTGTGTGTGTGTGTGTGTGTGTGTGTGTGTCTGGAAATAGTAGTTCCCATATTTGTGTATGTTTAGTGAACTAAGAAACTCATCTGTGAGTTTCTTGAATTTATCTATGCTATCAGCAGATACTACTGACTGTGGAACGGATGTCTACATTTTTACTACTCTGGCAGTAAAAAAAATCCTTGCGCAGTCTAAGATTAAAAGAGCTCTCTGCAAGCCTCTTGTCGTATCCTCGTGTCATCAATAGAGTTCTCAGTGTAAACAGCTTTAATTAGAATGTTGTGGTCCCTATTCATGAATGTGAAAATTGCAATTGTGTCCCCTCTTAGGCCCCATTCACACTGAGCGACATACCTTTAGGAGCGGATCCGCGGGGCCGGAATAGTGCGACTTTCGGGGCGATGTTCCAGCGACAGTAGCGCGACCTTTACAGTCGGACTGCATTAAAAAATAGAAAAAAAATCGCCCAAAAAAGGGTCCTGCAGGCGCGACTTGCCACGGGCGACATGGAGCTGTACATTAAGACCATTGAAAATCATTGGCCGGCGACTTCTCGCGATATCGCGAGGCAATCCGCTCAGTGTGAATGGGCCTTAAGCGCTTCTTTTCTGAGAAGTTTAATTTCTGGAGGTGGTCTTCATTACTAAGGCCCTCCAACCCCCTAATTAATTTTGTAGCCCTTCTTTGAATTCTCTCAAGTTCAAGGATGTCTTTCCTGAGGGTTGGTGACCAAAACTGGACCAGATACTCAAGGTGAGGCTGAACCAGTGATTTATAAAGTGGTAATATTATGCTCTTATCCCTTGCTAAAACCCCTCTTTTAATGCAGGACAGTATCCTGTTCACTTTGCTGACCGCTGCTTGGCATTGCATGCCATTGCCGAGTCTGTGATCTATGAGCACCCCCATGTCCGACTTCCCCAATGGATCACTCCTAAGTAGTAGTTTGCACACACAATGTTTTCTCCCATGTGTATAATCTTACATTTTTCAATTTTAAATCGCATCTGCCATCTTGCAGCCCATGCCTCAATTTTATCTAGGTCCTGTTTCCTATTTATGTCTTGCTGAGAATTCACTGCCCTACATAGTTCCATATCATCCACAAAAACAGAGATTGAACTCAGTTAAACAGGATCGGTCCCAAGACTGAACCCTGGGCCACCCCACTCTCAACTTTTGCCCAGTTAGAAATTGACCCATTTATTACTACCCTTTGGATCCGTTTGTGCAGCCAGTTTTCCACCCATGTACATACAGTTGTATCCAAACCGATAGACCTTAGTTTATGAATTAAACGTTTGTGGGGTAGCAAAATCAAGATACACCACGTCTACTGGTATTTCTCTTTCTAAATGAATACTGACCTCCTCATAGAACAGTCTGGCGGCGTGGCGTGAGAACTGACACTGCTGCGCTAGGAGAGGGCTGAGGAGGACTCTCACCTAGCACAGCGACCCACAGGTTGAGAACCACTGGCGTACGCTTTCATAATCAAAAAAACCAACAAAAAAAAACCCACCATAGGAATGCATAGCTAGATTCCTATTGGCTATTTCACTTTGCAATAGCAAACTAGCTTTTGCACCCGCCCCCTGCTGCTGCCAATCAGCAGAGGGGGACCTGAAGTTCTCCATCAGGTCCTCTTCTCTTTCTGACTTACGGCGGCCCTCCGATGTCAGAAGAAAAAAAAAAAAAACGATCGCAGGGAAAGGTTTACTCTGCTCGGTCGAGCAGAGTAAACCTTTCTGGGAGAAAGTGTTTCTCTACCGGGCGGCCGGGAGCCGCTATCTGATAGCGGGAGTCTCCTGGGCGACCCCTGGCAAATCGCCATTCGACCCCCGATGGGGTCGCGACCCACAGGTTGAGAACCGCTCATGTAGAATGTCAATAGATTGGTCTGACAAGGAACAGTCCTTCATGAAGCCATGCTGGTTGCTACTTATGATACCAGTTTCATAGGCAAATTCCTGTCTGTAGTCCCTTGTTTTTCCTTTGAATATTTCGCACACTACTGACGTTAAGCTGACTGGTCTATAGTTACGGGTACTCAAGGTCCTCAGTTTCCCCTTTTTGTATATTGGTACCACATTTGCTTTCTGCCAATCAGCCGGTACCATACCTGATATTAAAGTGTCCATAAAAGATTAGGAACAGTGTTCTGGCTATGACATGGCTAAGTTCCTTGAGTACCCGTGGATGTAACCCATCTGGACCTGGAGATTTGTTAACATTTAATCTTTCCAGACTAATTTTTTACTCTGGTCTCTGACAGCCGCCAGGATATGTTAAAACTTTTGTTTCCAGAGGTGATGCCTCGAATATCAACCCAGTCCATCTCCTCTGTAAAGACAGACGAAAAAAATGTATTTAACATCAGCTTTTCCCCTGTCACTGGTAGCTAACTTCCCCATTTCATCTTTTATGGAGCCTACAGGTTACATCCTTACCCTCTTACTGTTTATATATATGAAGCATTTCTTGGGGTTTCTTTTACTTGCTATGTGTTCCTCGTATTCGATCTTTACAACCCTGATTGCACTTTTGCTGCATTCCTTGTAGATTTTGAACACCGATGATGACCCCTCTAACTTATATTTTTTGGAGGCCATATCCTTTTCCTTTATATATTGCTCAAGTCTGCAAGTTAACCACACCGGTTTAACCTTCGATGTTTTGAATACACGAGACCTAGCATTACCATTTCAGGGAACTGTTAGAAATTGTAATTCCCGGGACAGTGGATGGGATAGTGAGCAGGACAATGGGCGGGGCTATGGTGATGTGTCCAAATTGTGCTTTAAAAAAGTGGGAAAGGCTTAGATAATAGGTCTTCAGAATGGTGGATAGGTGGGAGCCAGGTGCACTGTCAGTATCACTGGAATGGTGGATAGGTTGGAGCCAGGTGCACACACCTTTCCAGAGAGACTCTCACCTATACACCATTCCAGTGACACTTACAGTGCCTGCAGGTGACAGTGTCACGGAAAAGGTGTGTGCACCTGGCTGCCAGCTGTTCACCATTCCAATGATACTGACAGTGCATCTGGCTGTCATCTACAGGCACTGTTAGTGGAATGGTAGATAGATGGGAGCCAAATACACAACCAAAGATTTCATTGACTGCCTCTCCTTTGCCTTGAATTGAAATTATGTATTTGCTATATTGTAAAGCGCTGCGCAAACTGTTGGCGCTATATAAATCCTGTATAATAATAATAATAATAATAGACAAAAATACAGTGTAGTAGGGGTTTAAGTAAATATATATATATATATATTGTGGCAGTGTAAGCCAATACCACGGTGTTAGGTGGCCTCAAAGTCACCCAGGGTTCTCAGCCAGAGGGGCTGAGTGGCTCCAGGAAGACAGTACGTGTACCAGGAGAGAACTGCCTTTTCAGTTATTTCCAGGTTGTCTGGATCATAGTTGGGATCCTGGAGCCAGGAGATTTCTTAGAGCTCTGGGTGGGATGAAATCTCCATTCCTGGGTCCATGCTTTGGTAGTGACCAGCACCTGATTGTGCACCTGTGTA
>NW_017308419.1:162716-188763 GCF_000935625.1 Nanorana parkeri | reverse complement strand
CATACATGTACAAATTATGTTGAGAATAAGAATCCAACGGACTTGAATGTGTAATGTCATGTTTGAATGGTTGGTGTAGTATTGTATAGTTTTATGGTGTATGTGTCATGTAATGTCTTGATGAAAACAATAAAATATTTGAAATAGGAGAAGTAAGTAGCCACTGCATGGATAAGAATGTATCAAAAATGTATTTCATAAGGTAAAAAAGATAAAACCATGTATACATTAGATAATAGTGTACATAACCACTCTTAAAGCTTGAGAGGACTTGTGCCCAGAATAAACCGAGCATCAACCCAACATGTCTCATTGTGCATCCATTAAATCATACATAATCATTGTTGCACATCCAAGGATTGAAAAACTGATATGTTCAGTCCCGACGCGTTTTGCAAAAAAGCTTCTTCAGGGAACCAACACAGATTAATCTACCAATAGAGATTTATACTTAGAATTATTCTTAAGTTGTACATGATATAGTAATAAGATACATTTCCGTTCAAAATACATGCACAATTCTAGAGAATATTAGGCATTTTAATCTCAGTGGATGGGAGACCCCACCTAAAGTGAACAAGTAGTACTTACCACACACAGGCAGTGTCTGGAGTGGAAAGAACACTAACGGACCGCAGAAGGGAAGGGGTCTAGTAAGGCCGACCCCCCACGTATTTCGTCGGTTTATCAAGCCAGGGGGTAGCGATGGGGACCTGTTGTGCCCCATCCTACGCTAACCTATACCTGGGAGGATGGGAGAGCTCTATTTTCAGATGAATCTAGACAGGTTTGGCTAGAAAACATCCCTCTTTGGAGACGCTACATTGATGACGTTTTCTTTATATGGACTGCCACGGAATTAGGGTTGGAGGAATTTGTGACCTCTTTGGCCAACAATGACTTGAACCTAAAATTTACAACACATAACAGTCAAAGGGAGATAATGTTTTTGGCAGTCACTATAACAGTTAGGGACGACCATCATCTCCTAACTATATTATACCGGAAAGAAACAGCAGGGAATTCTATTTTGCATGCGACCAGTGCACACCCACGTTTTCTGAAAGGAAACGTACCTTATAGCCAGTATTTGAGATTAAAATGGAACTGCTCAATGGATACGGACTTTCAAAAGGGAGGCCCAGGCTTTACAGACCCGCTTACTGGACAGGGGTTATAGTAAAAAGGTGCTTCAAAGAGCATATAATCGTGCACAAAAGAAAGATAGAGCTCAGATACTCTATGGAAGTAACATACTCTATGGAAGTAACAATCAGACTAAAGAGACACCACAGAAACAGACGGTCAAATTGATCACAAAGTATTCTAGACATCATGCTTTGGTTAGAAACCGTGTGAAGCGCCACTGGCACCTCTTGACTAATGATGGCACAATACGTAAATATATTAAAGACAACCCGGAAATTAGTCTTTAGAAGAGGCAAGTCTATACGAGACAGAGTAACTAATAGTTATTATATACCAAACACCCAGGCTACATCCTGTGGACAACTAGGATTTCAGAAATGTGGGTGCTGCAACTATTGCCAGTGGTTTAAGGAGGGCAATGCTGTTCCCCTACCTAATGACCAGCAGTGGAGACTTAAACACACAGTGAATTGTCAAACGGCTAATGTCATCTAATCTCAAATACAGCCAGGACACTAGAAAGCAGGGGTGGACTGGGCCTGGGGGCAGGGTGGCAATTGCCACCCGGGCCTCCCTGATGCCTTTAAAAACGGCCCCCGCCGGCACCGCCAATCACTTTTTAAAAATCTCTCTACCCTCGGCCACTCTGCTGCAGCGGCCGAGAGTGGAGAAATAAAAGTGATTGCCGCTGCAGCGGCGGGGGCCATTTTTACAGAAGGAGAAGAGGTCTTTGATGCCCGTGTACCGATCGGACTCCTCGGCGGCCACAGACGGCAGCTCCCTCCCCTTTCAGCTGCTATAGGCTGGGAGGGAGACTGCACACGATTGGCTGGCAGCATAGTTATGCTGCGCGAGTGCAAAGGTCACTGAGCAGGAGACACCACAAGGCGGCTGAAGGCATCGCCTCAGGACATGCAGGCAACTTCACTGCTCCCCCTACCACCAGGAGAGGAAGAGAAGAGGGCACAGCACCTGAAGAAGGAAGGAAAAGTACCAGCTCTTTGTGCGTGACCTCTACACTGCATACATACTGACCTCTACATTAGACCGACGACCTCTGCACTGCGTACATACTGACCTCTACATTACACCGCTGGCCTCTGCACTGCATACATACTGACCTCTACATTACATTGCTGACCTCTGCGCTGCGTTACATACTGACCTCTACATTACTCTGCTGACCTCTGCACTGTGTACATTCTGACCTCTACATTACACAGCTGTTCTCTGCACTGCATTACATACTGACCTCTACATTACACCACTGACCTCTGCACTGCGTACATACCGACCTCTATATTACACCGCTGACTTCTGCATTGTGCGTTAGACCACTGGCTTCTGTACTATGCATCTCACTGCTGAACTCTGTACTGTGCGTTACACCACTGACCTCCACACTCTGCATTACACTGCTAACCTCTGCACTGTGCGTCACACCGCTGACCACTGCATTACACTATTGACTTCTGTACTGTGCGTTACACTTCTGACCACTGCACTGTGCATTACACCACTGACCTCTGCTCTGCATACATACTGACCTCTGCATTCCACCACTGACCTCTGCTCTGCATACATACTGACCTCTGCATTCCACCACTGACCTCTGCTCTGCATACATACTGACCTCTGCATTCCACCACTGACCTCTGCTCTGCATACATACTGACCTCTGCATTCCACCACTGACCTCTGCTCTGCATACATACTGACCTCTGCATTCCACCACTGACCTCTGCTCTGCATACATACTGACCTCTGCATTCCACCACTGACCTCTGCTCTGCATACATACTGACCTCTGCATTCCACCACTGACCTCTGCTCTGCATACATACTGACCTCTGCATTCCACCACTGACCTCTGCTCTGCATACATACTGACCTCTGCATTCCACCACTGACCTCTGCACTGGGTTCCATACTGACCTCTACATTACACCGCTGACCTCTGCACTGGGTTCCATACTGACCTCTACACTACACCGCTGACCTCTGCGCTGCGTTACATACTGACCTCTACATTACTCTGCTGACCTCTGCACTGTGTACATTCTGACCTCTACATTACACAGCTGTTCTCTGCACTGCATTACATACTGACCTCTACATTACACCACTGACCTCTGCACTGCGTACATACTGACCTCTACATTACACCGCTGACTTCTGTACTATGCATCTCACTGCTGAACTCTGTACTGTGCATTACACCACTGATCTCTGTGTTGCAGTTCTGGCCTCTGCACTTTGCGTTACACCACTGACCTCCACACTCTGCATTACACTGCTAACCTCTGCATTACACTACTGACTTCTGTACTGTGCGTTACACTTCTGACCACTGCACTGTGCATTACATCGCTGACCTCTACATGACACCGCTAAACCTCTACACTGCGTTATAAACGCTTCACAGAAAAAGCAGAAGGGGAACGGAGCAAGACTGGGCGCACATGCTGGGTGACAGAGCCCAAGTTAGTGTTATTACACATGATTTTTGACACCTACAAAGGCCTTCAGACCAGGGATGCACTGATACCAGTATTGGTGAAAGTGCCCTGATACTAAAAACCGATATCGGCGATTTAATTTTTCAAATTGATTTGGCTGCGTTAGGTCCTATGTTTGCTGGGGACCACCCCGTAGCATTCTGGGGAACCACATGGTGCCCGCTTACAGCTCTTCCGCCGCCTGCACATCTCCCCTGCCGAGACCCTCCCCACCCCTTCTGAGACCTCCACACCCCTCCTGACCAAGACATCAGGCTGACACCCCAGAGCAGAGCAGCAGCAAAGAGTATGTAGCAAATTAATATACTATTATTCTGCACTGCTGTATAATATATTGCTGGGATTTAAAGTCCTCTATATCTGTTGGTGTTATTCTGCATTGCTGTATAATGTATTGCCGGGAATTGTAGTCCTCTATAGCTGATGGTATTAATCTACATTGCTATATAATGTGCTGAGATTTGTAGTCCCTCTACAGCTTGAAGTCAGTGTCAGAACTACCAGGGTCGCAGCGGTCGTGTACCTCAGTGACGAGGCATCCCTCCGCTACCGGTGTGCTATAATTTTCCTCAACCCAGAAATTTATTTACTGCGTTACTTACAAGTGCGCATGTCATGAAAACATCTGATTCGGATGACACGGCCCCACCGTAAGTGACGTGGTCGAGTAAAATTATAGAACACTAACTTTGACACTGTCTGGCTCCTCCCAACAGCTCACAGCCTAGAAGTCCGGCAGCCCACAGTGGGTGAGTGCCTAAGTACTGGATATGAAGCGGAGTTAGGCCAGAACCATGTAGGGAGCCCAGTGGGAGGAGAGCACCATCCCTTAGCCAGTCACCCCTTTCATGGACTTCCTAGTGAGTCCTCACATCACCCAACCATTCACACTACTGTTACATGGATGGCAAAAATGGCAAGTGGGGACGGAGGAAGAGGCAAAGTGGGAAGTGGGCCAAGTCGCTGCACCATGGGCCTCTGGGTTGTACTTGCACCCTGGGCTAAAAGTTGCCAGTCAGCCCCTGCTAGAAGGCCACCAACGACAAGAAACCCCAGTTCACTAACAGGCCCCAGTAAACTCTGAAAGCAAAATGTGCAGTAAGAGTACACTGCACAACCAGGCAGTAGGAATACAAGATACTGACTCCAGACTTACCTGCATTTCACTGGTGCTGCAGGAACCTGTCACTGCTAGACCTTTATTATAGAACAGTTATAGCGAGGTGGAATAGGCTTCCCCAAAGAGATGAGTTTTTCAAGGATCACCTAATGATGGACAGAGTAGTAGGAAACCAGACAAATTGGGGTAGGGAGTTCCAGAGGATGGTAGACACTCTGGAAAAATCCTGGAGGCGAGCATGCAAAGAAGTGACAGAAGAGCAGAAGGTCTTGGGAGGAGCGAAGAGGGGGGTTTGGGTGATATTTTGAGATGATCTGGGTGATGTAGGTTGGGGCAGAGCTGTAGATGGCTTTGTATGTTATTGGTAATATTTAGAATTTTATATGTTGGACAAGTGGGAGCCAGTGGAGCCATCGAGTGGACCTGGCCTGCCACATCCCAAGGCAGGGATGTCTATTTACTGCTACAGCACCACCTCTGACTAGTATTCAACCAGGCTAGGCCACTCCAAGTGGGTAAGTCACACAACACTACTAGCCTTCTCTAAGCACAATAAAGACAGTGAAGGGAAAAATGGGTTGGGTGGAGGACTGCAAATGGGAGCCTTAAAGTGTATTTCCACTTTGCAGTCAAATTTGAGAAACCTTGCTGTTTGTTGTGTTCCCATTCACACGGTATAAAGAAAAATGTATTTGAAAAAAATATTTCTTACCTTTTAGATGACTTAATCCAAGTTTTCTGAGCAGCTTCACAGTGCTATGTCCTTTTATTGTGTTTTTCACACTTATAAACTTAATTAACATACAATGAAGCCTGGCTTTGAATTTTTAACCCTTTGTTAGGACATGGTGTTCAGATCTACCTTTACAAATTATAATGAAATCAGCCAGCACAGTACAGACTGGGTTAACGCAAACCCCTTAGGACATTACAAAAAAGGAGGAGCAACTAGAAATTTTAACCCTTAAGAAGACAAGAAACCTTAACCCAAGTAAAAACAATTTAAACTGCAAGAAGCCTTCTTTTTTATACCTTATGTAATGTGAACATGTAACACATAAAATTGGTGTTATCCCAATTTGGCTGCAAAACTGGAAATACACTTTTAGCTGATGTTTAAGCTCCTTCCACCAGGTTCCAAAGTGACGCATCTCCTCCAGACTGAGGAAAAACAATAACTGACCATTTATGTAGAAGGACTTTCTTTTACAATTTGTGATGATGCTTTTGCTGTTCCTCTTGTAGGAGGTGACCATTAGGGATGGTCCGCCGGTTCGATTCGAACTAATGTACGATTCGAACATCGGTCGTTCGCCGAACTTTATGGGATGCTCGCGGTCTTTTCCACCACGCAACGTCCCATACTGCAAAGAGCCCTCTGAAGCTCTAATTGGTTAAAGACGTGCACCTGACATCAGGTCAGGTGCAAGACTTTGCCCAATTAGGGCTCAGTACTCATTTGGAGCCATGATTGGGCAAAATCATGATGACTCTGCCCATCATGTATCGCCTATCAGATGCTGGCAAACTACACATTTGGGCGGAACTAGCTATCACCGCCAGCTCCGCCCAATTGTTTATGTTTTGCCGGCATCTGTCAAAATGCCATTATGCGGCGGGAGTAGGTGGGGAGCGGACGAGACGGCGGTCGTCGGGTTTAAAAAAAAAAAAAATTTATATTTATCTTTTATTTCGTCGTCGTTGTGGACAACGCTGGATGCTGTGATTGCCCATGGATTACGTCAGTGGATCCATTTTTTGTTTTTTTTTAAATAAAAGACTTGTCAAAAACAGGTATGGTATGACTTTAAGGGGGAACCCCACACACTTTTTGTTTTTTTTTACATGGGGTCCCTCCTGACTATTCCTACCAGACCTTGAGGGTCTGGTATGACTTTTAGGGGGAACCCTACAGCTTTTTTTTTATATGCGACAGTGCCGTCCGTCCGTTTTTCTACTACGGGCGGACGGCAACTGGTTAAACGGAGCAGCTAGCAAGCAGTAGATATAGGCAAAAAGTTGAAAAAAAACCCGCTTTAACAGCAGTTTAAACTTACCCTGTCTTCACCGCGCGCTCCCGTCCGAGAACCTGAAACTGCTCGGGCAACCGCAAAGCATCTTGGGGCAGGCCCAGTTCGGATTTTTGTCCGGGAGACGAGCAGAGACGCAAAGTAAGTATATGGACGCGTGTACCCGCATGCAGACACTGCGGGATTCGGAAGTGCCTGCAAGGACAGAGGAGTCAGCGCTGGATCGGAGAGCCGCCACACCGCTGGAGGGACAGATGAAAACATCAGGAAGGAAGAAGATCGGATTAGGAGACATCATTTAAGGTAAGTGTTGACATTAACATTGGTGGGAGGGAAAAAATGTTTTGCCTTTAATGTCACTTTAAACCTCATCTGCCACTAAATTCAGTTTTCTACTAATGAGCCATAAAATGTATATTTAGCCAATTTTCCTAACACGCAGTAGGGAAGACTTAGAATCTTTGTCATGTTTCTATTGCTGTCTGTGTCTTTTTGTCCTGGGGATGGAGAAAAGCGATGAAAAAAAATAAAACATTTTTTTAAAGAAGCCTACAGATGGAACATTTGTCCTATTCAGCCATATTCTTTTAAAGATCTTTCAGAGTAAGCATAGGTATTGAAAGTTTCTTCCCAGGGAAATCCAGAAAAGTAAGCTCCATAAGGCTTATAGGAGTAGAAAGAAACACATTTTTAATAACTGTTTATCGCAAATCAGTGAAAACGGCAGTTTATTATTTTATTTGCTAGTGTAAACACAGCTCAAACAGCAGTGCAACAATATAAAAATAGGTCAAATTCATTGTACATTACATGATGTATTTTAGTGAAGCTTTGCATAAAGGTATAAATTAAAAATATTGCCATATTATACACAAACAGTGATAGCCATAACAAATGTGTATAATTTAAAAGACACCAAACTACAGGTAAAAAAAAAAAAGGAAGGAAGGATGGAGGACAGGTGGTGTGCCTCTATACTGTTTATAGCAAAGATTGACAAAAGACGATGTGATGTCTGAAACTAGTTGCAGCAGTTTTCAGGTCAGTCGCCAATAAACGTTTCATTTTGCTGTACATTTATAGCAAAGATGGCTTTATGACATTCAGATACCCAGGAATAAAGGGGGTCAGGTACAATCTATTGTTTCATATATATGGTCCAAATAATTTTGCAGTATATTATAGGATATTATTCATTTTACCATTGTCCCCAAATGAAGATCCTGCCTCTTATTATCCATTGATGTAGATTTAAAAAAAAAAAATGATTTTTATTAATTCCAGCTTAGTTAGAAAAAGTGATTTCATTTGAGCATTACCAAAGTACTGTGGCTGTACATAGAAATACAATCTATGAGTAATGGGTGTGTGGAAGGAAGGAAGTTTCAGGATAGCTTCTGAGGAAGTCTCGTGATGGTTTTGGGAAGGGCTGTGTCACTGTGTAGCCACTGGCTGTCATAAGGGTCCTGTCTGTGAAGGTATTTTTTGGCTTCTCTCTGCAGACAGTCTCTTCAAACGTTCTGTATAGAAACCATTGAAATCCAACCTGTGAAATAAAAGTCTTCATTACAATCCATCCATTCAAGAAACACTGCTTAGTCCAGGGGTAGGCAACCTTGGCTCTGGTTTACTGCAAACCCCATCATGCCCCTGGGAGTTATCTCTGTGACCGTCAGAGGTTTGCAAAGCCTCATGAGACTTTTAGCTTCACTGATGGATTAGCTTCACTGAACAGATGGAGTGGCAAGGTTGCCTACCCCGAATTAGACCATATATACTTTTTATCAGTTCCTTCACCTATATGTTGGGGCAGATTTGTAAACATCGATAGACCATTTCCTCTATCCTCTTCATACTGATTTATTGGATGAGTCCCATAGTTAAATTACAGCTAAAAAGGAAAATTCCACCTCAGTTTTGGACAAGATGTTCAAGAAAAAAAAAAGTAAATGTTCTATTGGGTTAAAAAAAAAAAAAGTAAATGTTCTATTGCAGCTTATGCTTTTGATAGTTAAATGTTCCATCATGTCTTGTCTCTTCTTTTGGGACAGGGAGTTAGGGGAAAATAAAATCCTACAAAAGATTCTAACTAGGGATGCGCCTAAATTTGACGAAAATGGCACTTTGGCTAAAATACAAAAAGTGCCATGATGGCCGAAAATACACTGAATTCCAGTTTCTCTCCTGCCCGCTGGGCGTCAGTCTGTGTGTCCGCCAATGCAGCGGTTGACACCCAGTGGGGAGGAGAGAGAAGGTTTCAGGATGCCGAGCAGTGGGGGACGAGATTGCTGTCAGCATTGCAGTAGGCTGTGCTCTCCTCCCACATCTCCTGGCTCAGGATAGAGAGCAGTGATTGAAGGACAACTCTGTGATGTCACAGGAGGCAGAGTTCTCCTCCCGCACTGCTCTGCCTCCTGTTACAGCTGATCCAGAATGGAGAGCGGAGTACCATGCGAGAATGGATTGCTGAACTGTGCCTGATACCAGCGAGTCAGGATTTTATCCCTTTTCCTGCGCCGAACTAGCAATGGAATGCTTCCGAGTGAGCAGGAATGAGGTACGGATATCCTTGTCATTAAGGGCAAAACCAAGGTCCTTCTCCCAACCGGATATAAAAGGGGGGCGGCCCTGGGATCTCGCCGCCAGCAACTGGCGGTAGAGCAGGGAGATGGTATGAGCGGGCGCCCTGTCAAGGCCATGAAATAGGGTGGTGTAGAGCAGCCTGGCCACCCTGTTCAGTATAGAACGCACGGAGTTGGAAGTATAATAGCCAAGAGCTGGAAGTACGAGGTTGGTCTGCGAACAGAGCATCCAGGGGTTTCAGGGTTGTCGCCGCGAGAGCCCCAACCATGGGCGATGGCTCCTTGGCCGACCAGCGCAGGAACCGGGATGAAATGCAGCCGGGTGGAAACAAAGGATTGCCCATTATAGGGGTCATGGGGTCCACTGATGAGGACAAACGAATGGCCCTGACGAGGACGTCCCATGCCTTCAGAAGGGGTGGGAGACGAAAGGGAAGGATGAGAAAGGGGGTCGGTGAGCAGAAGTGAGCCAAGGAATGGAGAAAAGGAGCACCAGGGAGATGAGTGATTCCAGGGAAACCCAAAGTTTATGGGCCCCATGATATTACATAGTTACATAGTATTTGGGGTTGAATAAAGACATACGTCCATCAAGTCCAACCCATATAGGTCCACGCATCATCTCATTCTTAGGGATACTGGTATCCCTGGATATTACGGTCCCTCAAGAACTTGGCCAAACGTTTCTTGAACAAATCTACACTCTTGGCTGAAATCACTGCCGATGGCAGTGAGTTCCAGACCTTAACCGCTCTTACTGTAAAGAACCCTCTTCGCCCATTGTGCTGGAATTTTTTCTCCACCAACTTTAGGTGGTGGCCTCTAGTCTTTGTAATGGAGTTAATCTCAAACAGTTTGTTGTCAATGTTGCTGTCACCATTGAACATCTTGTACATGAAAATCATATCCCCCCCTTAATCTCCTTAATTCCAGCGTAAACATGTTTAAGGTCAGAAGCCTTGTCTCATAGCTCTGGAGCCTTGTCTCATATTGTCGGTCAAGAACCTGGGAGAGAAGCGCGGAGTAATAATAGCTCTTAAGATCAGGCAGGGCTAAGCCCCCAGCTTCCTTAGGATGAATCAAGACGCTGTAGGCTAGTCTCGGGGGCCTACCAGCCCAAATGAATCGGAGCAATGCAGAACATAAGTGACGAAAAAAAGAAGTGGGTAGGGCTATGGGAAGGGTTTGGAAAAGATAAAGAAAGCGGGGGAGTACATCCATTAAAAAGAGCGCAACCCTACCCAACCAGGAATGAGACTATGGATTGGAAAAGCGGCACGAAATTCAGGCGATAAAGGTCAGCCTATTCCGGGGATAAAAATATGCCAATATATTTAATGGCGGTAGATTGCCATTTGAAGTGCCAATTGTCCCGTAGGTGGTTAATTTCTGATGAAGGAAGGGAGATATTTAGTGCCTCAGTCTTGTGTAGATTTACTTTAAAGTTGATGGAAACAAAGACAAAACAAAGATGGAAAACTGATACGGGGATTGGATAGATAGAGTAGGACATCGTCTGCATACAATCCAAGTTTATATTGATGCTCCTGGATACGAATCCCCGGTGTAGATTGGTTCTTGCGGATGGACTCCGCAAGATGTTCGCCGAAATGTGTAGGTATGGAGACAGCGAACAACCCTGCCTAGTACCATTTTGTATAGGGAAGGAGGGGGATAGAGAACCATTAACCCGCACACGGGCCGTGGGGCAGGTGTATAGGGCCATGATTTTATCCACAAACTGTTTCGGCAAGCCAATTTGTTCCAGTGTAAGAGCAAGGAAGGTCCAGCTGAGGTGATCAAATGCCTTTTCCGCGTCAACGGACAGAAGGCATAGAGGGAGGCCAGAAGATTTGGCATAGTGTATGAGAGTAAGCGTCTTGATTGTGTTGTCTCTAGCTTCACGAAAGGAATGAACCCCATCTGATCCATATGGACCAGTGATGGGACATGTTGACTTAAGCGGTTCGCAAGGAGTTTAGCGTAAAGCTTACAATCCACATTGATAAGGGAAATTGGTTGATAATTGGAGCAGAGAGTGAAATCCTTATCAGCCTTGGGGATTATGGTTATATGGGCTTCCTGTGATTGCATGGTAAAGGGGCAGTCAGTGGTAATGGAGTTAAAGGTGGTTTGAAGAAAGGGGGGGGGGGTCAATAAATCCTGAAAATGTTTATAGAAAGCACCAGTGAAACCATCCGGGCTCGGACTCTTCCCAGAGAAGAAAGCCCTTTAATAGCGCCAAAGATCTCCTCCAAAGAGAAGGGGTCCCCAAGAAGGGCAGCAACGTCAAGGGGAAGAGTCGGGAGGGGGGTGGTAGCAATATAGGAAGCAGCATTTGTAGTGGAATCAGAGACTGGAGAAGATGCCCCTGAGGTAGGCAAGTTGTAAAGCTCGGAATAATAAGTCTGAAAAGCACAGGCAATCTGCTCGGTACGGTGGACAATTTGGGCATCTTTAGTTTGTATTTTAGGGACAAATGTACGCACGAATTGTTCCCGAATTGATCGTGCCAGCAGACGGCCGCACTTATCACCATGTTCATATAGGGACCTGCACAGGGACTCTCTATATTTGAGAAAGCTCAAGTCTTGAAGGGATCGAAGGTGCGAGCGTTTCTGTTCCAGGGCCAGCAACATGGAAGGGACATGTGAGGACTTGTTTTGGAGCTACAGGGCATGGATATCACCCAATAGGGTCGTAATTTCCGCAGAGAGGGCTTTCTTTAAGCGAGAGGCGTGGGGCATAAAAACACCTGAGGAGGCATTTAAAGGCCTCCCATTTAACTGGAGGGGACGTGTCATCCGTCGCATGGGTGGCAATGAAAGTAGAAATAGTAGATTTAATAGCTTCCACCGTGGTGGGGTCGCAGAGAAGAGCTTCATTAGAACGCCACGTAAAGGATCGAGGAGGTTGGTCAGGGAAGCAGAGGGACAGGGAAACAGGATAATGGTCCAACCACACCTGCGAGTCTATAGAGGCTCGAGGGTCGCAAGACAGAAGATGATGGTACACCAAGAAATAGTCCAGACGGCCATGTGAGCAGTAGGGGAAATAAAAGTTATAGTGTCGTAGAGAGGGATTGAGGATCCTCCACACGTCCACCAACTGCAAGCTGTGTAGAATAAACTTGAGGCGATTCAGCCGTGTGAGAGAAACAGAGGATCTTCCAGAGGAAGTGTCCAAATGCGGGTCAAGCAGAAAGTTAAGGTCGCCACCAAGCACTATAAATCCCTCTGCAAACGTTTCCAAACGGCGGAGTATTGTGAGAAAGGTAGGGAGTGGAGACTGGTTAGGTAGGTAGATGTTGGCAAATATGAAGGTCTAATGGAAGAGAGTCCCTTTCAGAAAGATATACCTAACATCCGGGTCCCGGTCAACCTGAAGGAGCTGGAAAGGCACTGTGGAATGAAAACAAATGGCTACTCCCTTGGATTTAACAACAGAGTTGTTACTGGTATATGACAAGGGGGTAGTACTGTGAGGACAACTGCGGGGCCACTGGATCTTTAAAGTGTGTCTCCTGTAGGAAAAGGACCTGTGCATGTCTCTTTTGCATGGAATAAACCAGCTGTGAGCATTTACACGGCTCATTCAAACCCTGAACATTCAGGGAAACAAACGTCACAGGCAACATTGGGTACTGATCCAAGTGGTAGTGGACAGGCAATTTCGGACCTGAGGAACACAGCGAGCAAAGGGAGGAGAAAACAGAGAACAGGGAGGAAGGAACCAGAAAGAGTATAAGAAAGGGGCCCAATAGACAAAAGAGAGAAAATGAGACATTAAAAACACGAAACGGGTCTAAGAGGAAGAAACGAGTCTTCCAAAAGGCACAACTGCATACAACAATCCAGTTGGCCATCCTATGGGGCTATAGAGAAACCAAGGGCAACCGGGTCCGCTCCTACAGCAGAACAGGGCATCATGGAGGAGAAAAAAAACTAGATAACAAACAATGTAAAGTGCCAATCGCATAGGTGCACCCAAACGGGCTTTCCAAGGCAGAACAAAATACAATAACACATGCAACAATAAATAGTTCCCAGAGCAACCATCACATGGGAGGATCACGGATTAGGTACAAAAAGGGTGGGGGAGCAGTAGGGAAAGGCAGAGGGAGACAGGAGAGGGGCAGGTGGGGGGGGATGTAGAGGGGGAAGCGGAAGGGAATGCGGTAGATACAAACTAAATCAGCCACACATATAAGTGCCAAGCCACAGAACAGCTCACATGAAGGTGTCAGTGCAAATCTTACAGCCAACACGAGCGCTGAGGGGGCCACAGCTAGGGGTTGCCAGAGCAGGAAACACCCACACAGAGGGAGGTCCCCTCGGTGAGAGAACATATACAACACTACTGTAAGGCTCAGTCTGACATCGCAGAAGCGAACCCCAGCGTGCTAAGGGTGCAGAACCCAGCCGGCAAATCCCAGGAGGGCAACCAGGGAGTAAATAAACACTGCACGAACTGGGAGGTCAGATTAGTGCAACATGTACAAACATAAATGGGGAAAGGGCAAGGGAGTGAGGAGGCAAAGGTAAGGGGTAGGAGAGGAAGGAATAAGAAGAGCAAGAGGGGAAAGGGAGGAGCAGGGCCGGTAAGGAGGGGGAGAGGGAAGGAGGAGGGGGGGATGGGGAGAAGAGGAAAGAAAAGGGAGAGAAGATCTGAGCAGCCCAATTAGTTTTTACACATGATTTTCTACAACCCCCACCATAGTAAAAGGTAAACCACCATAAAGCACTCGCTTTCAAAATGTACTAAATTTACTTGTAATGTATATACAGGAGCTGGTCTGGAGGGATTCGTTTTTTTGACTCTTACATTAACAGCATTTTGTAAAACATTTCAACTGCGCCAATTCTCTCACCTGTATATGATGTTGATCATGCTGTGCTCGCAATCATTGGTACTGTACATACTCAGTTTATCAAGGAGGTTCATGAGATGTGTGGAAAAGTTGCTGTCGAAATTGTTGATTGTGGATTCAAAGCCAGTTGAAGACTGAAAAGCATCAACATGTTCTGCCAGAAACTGAAAAAGAAGGAAAAACCTTTGTTCATACTGCAGTACCGCCTGAGCCTAACCAAACCAAGTATGTGAATAAAGACTTTCCAAAGGGGCCTGGAGGCACTGGAAATTGCACTGTCAAATATGATCAAGGGGAAATGGGGAGTCAATAATCTCCCCTCCAGGTAACTGTAGGGGCTCTGGGCAGCATTTCAGTAGCCGTATGCCACCAACAGACATGTGCTAACAGCTTAAAGGAGATTCTCACTTTTGCATTCAAACCAGACTATAGCTTTACTATGTGTTACTAGTCACACAGCATAGTTAAAAATAAATAGATACAAAGATTTTTCTTACATTTTAGCTTTTTCTGAGCAGATGTTTTGGGAAGCTGTAGGTTACTCTGAACAATTTTGAAGCCAAAGCCAAACACTGGGGACACACATTAGAACTGAAGCCAAAACATTTATTTTTTATTTTTGGATAGAGTAAGGCTCCATTCATACATAGCGGTACCAAAACGCGCAAATGTTAAGATACGCAAGGATTCCGCGTGCTTGAGGATATTACTATAGCCGAAACACGCTGAATCCGCCCTGAAAATCGAGCAAGGTCTTTTTTTCAGGACGCGCGTTTTCGTACCGCACGGACGCCTCCCTAGTGTGAATAACTCGCATGGAAAAGCATTATTTTTTATGTTAACCGTTAATGTGTGAATGGAGCCTAAGGGCGCGCCCCCTCAGCTTTTTTTTTGTCATCTGCATCCCATTGGGGAGATTTTCCTTCACTTCCTGTCAGATATCCACAACAGGAAGTGAGGGAAATCCCTGGTGGTCAGCAGTGTCACTAGGACTAGTATTCCTATTGAAAGATTGTCCATCTATTCCTGTTCTGATAACCCAAAACATGGAATTTTCCTTCACTTTTACATTCAGTGATAAGAGACACCAGGACAAATAAGAGAGGATGAATCTCCCCGATAGTGAAACAGACAGCAATAGAAACATGACAGGTTTTCTTCTCTCTCCTCTCTATCCAAAACTAAAAATTGCACTTTAACATACAATGCAGAAGCCAAATTTCAAACAGTATTCAAATCTAGTTTACAACTGATAATGAGATCTGCCAGCATAGTACAGACAGGGTTATTATAGTAAACATCTCAACGTAGCAGAGGGAAAATAGGATTTTGTTCTTACCATAAAATCATTTTCTTAAAAGTCCATTGAGGGACACAGCTCTCAAGAGTTCCTAGTAGTAGGGTTATGCTGCTGCCTCCTGGAGAAATGAACACTAGGCTAACAAAAATGTCTCATAGCTAGAAAAACTTCCAGGATTTAACTGATCCTGCATCAATCTCTCAGTTTTGTCGGCTAGCTAGAGACTTCCAGGATTTAATAATATCTGCTATTAATCAACTAGCAGCTCTTGGTAGAAGACTCTTCAAAAAAGAAACAAAATAAACTGAAATAATAAACTAGAGGAGAAGGACACTAAGCGAACCTGCTAGGTGTGCGGGGTATGCCCTTAAAGTAACAAGCTTTTCATTTTTTTTTTTTTGCCTAGTGTGCATTTCTGATAGAGGCAGCAGTATACCCCCTACCTTTCAGAATTCTTCAGAGCTGTGCCCCTCAATGGATGATAGACAAAATCAGGTTTAAAGTTTTCAGAAAAGAAGGTGTAAGGTGGCAGTTTTTTTTTTTTTAAGTTCTACTATCTGAATGGGAACATGTAACAAATATCAAGTAGGTGTTATCCCAATTTGGTTGCAAAAGCGAAAATACACTTAAAGCTGTTGTCTACCTTCCACTGAAGGTACTTTCATTATTATTCTTAGTGTAGTGTTAGGTTTTGTGTTTAGATGTGCAGAGTAATTGCTGCCTTCATCCGGATCACCTTAGAAGTGAGTTTCTTCTTCACAGCTTCTTCTGTTTTCTCGATCTGTGTGGGAGGCCCCATCATTGTTCCATGTTCCAGTGACAAACGCTCCATCTCTGTTTGCACCTGCATGCTCTGTGTAAACCGCTGAAAGAGAAATAAATATTCCCAATGAACATTTGCTGTATTCGATGAAGATAATGAACATAATATATAGAATGGATGCACCCGGTATAAATATGTACTGCAGTTAGTTAGCAGTATATCTACACTTACAGGTTTTACTTAGTCCCTCTGCAGAGTTCCACAAATACCGCATGATCCTGCCAGTAACATGCACCTAATGCTGCTTCCTGTGACTGGGTGGCAACGATGCAACACTGCTCCTGAATTCAGAGCAAAGTTGCCACTCTCATGAAAGCTGTGCCTGTTTGCACTAAAGTGAAATGAGAAGAGACTGCTAGGGGTGTGGCAATCAGCACGGTCACTGCTGAGTCAAAAAAGTGTAGCCTGTCAATCATCATCTGGCTACACATAAATCATCCTGTCCACTACTTCCTGGATTGAAAGTACTGTCTCTGTCACTAAAACCCTTCCACTGTGAGCTGTGAGACACATATGAAGGAGGATTTAGTTCAATTAGAGAAGTTAAAAGGAAGATTTTGTGCATCACATAGTAACTGGATTTGGTACTTATTTGGACCATTATTCAGGAGCCTTTGGTTGTACAGCCGGTCATAACAGTAAAGTGTGCTCTACTAAGTACTAAAGATGCTTGCCATGAAGGGGGATGAATAATTTTGAGACTGCAGAAGTCATTAAAAGTTGCATTTTCAGGTGAATTTGGGGAAACCACTTTTGTTGTATTTCAATTGCTTTTGTTTGATCTATTCATTGCAAACAGCTGTAAGTCTGTACATTTTGCCAATAAACCTGATTTGCAATGGGGGTTGAATAATTTTGATCACAACCGTATACCTTCTCAAGCACTCAATACTGCACCAATCTCCTATACAAATGTTATCAGGCAATGTCAAAGGCTGGCCTGTCCCAACACCCATATTGGCTAGTGAGGCTGCTTTTTTTTTGAAGTGAGAGGGCGTAGGTTGGCTTTCAACAGTACCAGACGTCTTCACTTTGAATACAACTACAGCGCGGCATTCCTTTTCCCCAGGGTGCTGAAGTTGGCATATGAAGGTACTGTATATACTTTTTAGTTTTATACGGAGAAACTGTGATATATTTGTGGAAAAACAGTGACTTTTTTCCCAAAAACATTTTTTATCAAAAGACGTATTGCAAAAATTACAATCTAATAATAAAAAAAATTAAAAAATGGGATATTAAAAAGGGGAACTATGGAGGTGAGTGATTTCCACTCATCCTCCTAGTTAGAGCCGACCTGTGACAAAGAAGCTGTCACAGGTTGGCTCTATCAATCGAGGAGTGAGCAGAAACATGCCACCGATTTGCTCACTTCCCGATTGTCTCCCTGCAGTAAGCTGTCGCTGTCAGTCACCGCTCCCCGCAGGGATGCCCCCACCCCCCCTCCCTGATCCTCCAGTGCTGAGTGGAGGAACGAACGGGGGAGGGGGCGGACACAGCTGGCTCTGACTCTAGATAGGCAGAGCCAGCTGTCACTCACGCAGCTGGGTGGATCACGACAGTATTGGGATCAGTCCCGGCTGTGGCGCTGTCAGTATATCGCGGGCAATAGCCCGCAATATACTGAGTTTTGGATCACGGGAGGAGGTTAGTATATGTCCTCCTGTGACACTAAAGAGAACGTTGGGGAAAACACTTACCCCATAGTTCTCTTTAAGGCGACATGGAATACATTTATGCAAGACAATAACAAGAATGCACCGACCAGCCAACAATTTGAAGACTAGAGGAAAAGGTGAAAAAAATTTGTTAGGGGACAACTCAGTAGGGTGTCAAAAGGTGAACTGGGATGGGAGACCATTGAAAAGAAATCTAATATTGTATGAGGAAGTCAAAGCACAGCTTTGCGTTATCTTTTGCATAGTTACCGTTGGAAAGGTATCAATAAACAACTCCCGTATTTCAAAAATCTTCTGAGTGTGTGTTTCCTTCCACAGAGCTGTCCGAGTCCAGTCCATTTGAAAGACAAACCTCAATTTATCCAGAAAGAGATTGAGTGAAGGTGGATTGGGGTAAATCCATTTATGAAGGATCCCTTTCTCACCACTAATGATATGATAGATAACAGCTTTCTTTCATCTGCTGTGATGCCAAGATACCAATGACTGCACATGCCGATATCAGAGGGAAGTGTGACAGTGTTTTATTATTCTTCAGCACATTTCCTTACCCCTCTTTTACATCATACATTTTTCTACATTAGAAAGTCATCTGGGCAGCTTCCAACTCTTCTTATTTTTGTTATACATGTTATGCTATGCAGTTGTATGTACTTGCCAATAAAATGTTAATGCATGTATAATAGGAATATGTAGATAAATAGCAAGACCAAAACCATACAGAGCAAAATGATGTCTGGGGCTTACCTGCATGCAGTTAGTAAACATGACGCACACAGACATAAGTTTGGAGAAGATTTTGAGTAATTCTGGGTTGGTGAGCATGCAGTCCTTCAAGCAGTTATCAAGGAAGCTTGTGTGGTGGCCGAGGACATCATCTATATTAGAGGCCTGTTGGTTAGAAAAACAAACAAACATATCAGCAAAAACCTCTTTAATGGTCTATCTACCTTTGTGTAACCAATGCAGCAATCACTGTGCATTACAAGTCTTACTTACCTGGATGAACATGTCCTATTTAAATCTTTGTAGATTTTTCAGAATTCTTCTGTCTATCCTGCAGCCGTTTCAGAACCAGTAGAAGGCGACAATATTCTACTGCAGAATTTCAAAACATTGCAGAAAGCCTTGTGAAGAAAAGCCAAGGAAAGGTCCTCATGGAAGCAGAATCATGTGTACTGCATACTAGTTCCTGGGCACTGTGTTGGTGTGTCTTGTGATAAAATGATACAGGCTTACTTTTATTCGCAATGCAGGGTATCACAACGCATGGCAATGCGTCGCAGTGCTTTGCCATATGCTCCCACACCGGTAAATTAATGTTATTTGAAAAAAAACAGCGCACAGCATGTGCATGTGTTCACCACAATATGGTGCACATGTATGTTGTGTGTGTTTTATTTATTTTTCGTTTTACTGTTGTGGGGCTTTGGGGAAATATAAGGGATGTAAACAGACCCCTGAGATTTCCTTTTTCTGCGAGCCTCTGTTCTGAATAAATGGAAAGCTCTCAGTACAGACATTCACAAATGAGAATGGGTAGAAGCCTCTGTACTGAGTACTTCTCCCCATTCAAAAACTCATGAATGAACAGAAAGTGATGTAAAGCACTTCCTGTTCATTCATAAATGGGGACACAAAGTACTATGTGTCCCCAGTTGTTTACAAACACTAGAGTGAGCAGCTGATTGATTTTGTGCTGCACACAGAGAATTGGCAAATATCACATATGATTACCGAACCTCCATTCGGCCACAAACAGAGCCGCCCGGCCACACATGATCACAGGGCTGCCTACGATCCTGAATCTGGCAGCCGGTGGCTCTGCTCACCACTCGACCATCCTGAATGTCACAACTCCCTCCTTCGCCCTCCCCCTCCGGCCATTTTTCCTTGGATCCCCGCTGCCTGAGCCCATACAGGCAGCGGGTATCGGAGGAGAAATAGATCCCGGCCTGGAGTGGCTCCAGGTGCAGGCGGTGGGGGCCTGGATTTTTTGTTAATAGCTAAAGCGACCATGAGCTTATAGCAGAACGGTAAAAGCCATCGACGTATGGCATACTGACGTGGCCAGCTGCAAGCGGTTGTGTTCCACCGTATGCCATACATCAGTGGCAGTGAAAGGGTTTAAAAGGGAGTTTTAACCTCCACATAGAAAGCAGTGGAGACCCCTGAAGTACATGGGGTTCTGTATCAAGTCTGAAGAATCCACATGGGAGAGCAGGAGTCTAATATAATGCCCAAATTAAAATCAAATCCATGAACCTCAATCTACATTTCAGATTCTCTATACATTACAGACTTTTGTGACCCGCAACCCAACCAGCATTGGAGCAGAATAATATTCTACAATGTTCTGTGGAATGACACATATTAAAAGAACAATGCAGAAGTAGACCACAGAACTCAGAAGAAGGGGATTGCAATTTAGGCAGCATGTTGGAGAGGTGGTTCCAGTTATAACACTACACACTTTTTTCTACATCCAGACAGCAGAGCTTAAGTGCGCTAGCTGGGCCTCAAAAGTAGCATCTCATAGGGTTCTATAGGACCATCTCCCAAGGCATGAGACACTTGGAAGATGGTGCTATAGATATATATGGGAAGCTACCTGAAAGGACTAAAGAGCTGCAGACAGGATTTTAACAGCAGAGACCATGGGCATCATTATGAGCAATGATTTAAGGGAGCAATAATGACCTTCAATTAAATTAAAGGAAGATGATATCCTAAGCATATTGTGAATGTGCCCTCTAATTACTGTATCCGTAGTTTTGTATTAAAACAAAGCTCATATAATGCAACATTCTTTGTGTAACTGAGCACTACTATATTTATCGATAAATGATGACCCCCACCTAGTGGTCATTTTAGAGTTCCCGCAGAGTTGAAAATGGTTAGAGATCTGCACTCACATACAAACATCAGCGTATAAAAGGTGCAAGCAGTGCAATTTTAAAGGGGAAGAAGAAAGAAGAAACAGAAAAAAAAGCTTTCCTCCAGGTTTACAAGTGATTAATTTAAAACAAGTGTTACTATAAATGTACACAGCCTGGCCAAAAAAAAAAAAAAAAAAGTGTTACCACCTGGATTTCGGGCATTGTTATGATCTGGGGTCGCTTCAGTTGGTCAGTCAGGTCTAGGTTCAGCAACATTATGTCCCCAAAAAATGAGGTCACCTGCCTACCTGAATATACTGAATTAGCAGGTTTTTCTATCAATGGATTATTTTTTCCCTGATGGCATGGGCATATTCCAAGATGACAATGCCAGGGTTCATCAGACTCAAATTGTGAAAAGAGGAGTTCAGGGAGCATGAGACATAATTTTCACACATAGACTGGGCACCACAGAGTTGTGAATCTTTGGGATGTGCTGGAGAAGACTTTACGCAGTGGTCCAACTCTCCCATCATCACAAGATCTTTGTGAAAAAATAATTAACTCTGGATAGAAATAAATGTTGTGACATTGCATAAGTTTATCAAAACAATGCTAAGGCGAGTGCATGCTATAATCAAAGATAAAGGCGGTTCAGTGAAATATTAGAGTGTTCTATTTTTTATTTTTTTTTAGTCAGGCAGTGTAAATCGCTTATTTTGTTGAGATTGTTTATAATTTGAACAAAGCATGGTAAAAGCAATTTACAAATTAATTTTAGGATTTAAAATGCTTACAAAATACAAATTAAATGAACGAGAAAACAAAAAACACTTTATGATCAGTATAAAAGAAGTCCAAAAAGATTTGGTGAACAAAACTAGTTAAGGACGGCAGGGGAAGTAAGGTGTTAACATGTGCTAGTTAGAGCTTGTTCACACCATCGCAAACACAAACTATGCTGCAATGTGTTGTTAAAAACACCTTGCAGGGAGTTTCTTAAACCCTTTTTAAAAATTGTTTTAGACTGTATTCCAATAACATGCACTGCAGCACATATTATTGCGTTATAGCTTGTCAGCATGCGCTGCAGAAAAATGCTACATATCCTATTTTTTTCTGTGAACAACACGCGCATTGGAGTGAACTAAGGTAACCTGCCTTGTCATCGCATTGCGACTGTGTTGGGCAACGCAGCCCAACATTGCTGGTGTGAACGAGCCCTTACACATAAGAGGCGATACATTGCAAATGGCTGCTTCTAACAGATAGAGCCAACTGCAATAGGGCAGAGTGTGTGTGTGTGTGTGTGTGTGTGTGTGTTAGGATCCAGAGCGCCTCCAGGTGGCGCTGGAGCTGAGCCCTGCAGTTCCTGGGCTCACCTGCAGGATTCTCCAGGCAGCCAGGGGCTGCTAGGTGCCAGACCACCACTGGGTGGTGCTGGTACCTGCAGCTCCAGTGCTCACCTGTGGGTGTCTCCCAGCTGCCAGGAATCAGCCCATTAGGTATTGCTCCTGGGAGGGTATTTAAACCCTCCCTGCAGTCTGGACCTTGGCTCAGGATTTCGTTGCTTTCCCCTGTTGTCTGAGTCCTCTGGCCTGAACCCTGTGACCCTGATATTTGCATGCTATTTTAGTACCCTGTTTCCTGTGTTGTTACATTATTGGTTTATGCCTGTTGTGGATTGTTTTAGTTAGCTTGCTAGGTTTATTAAAATATTTATATATAACCATACTTACCTGGTCCGTGTGGCCACATGTGTTTGGTCTGCCTGTAAGGCTACCTGTGCAGGTGTGGGGTCACCTGCGCCGGGATCCCTTACAGTGTGTGTGTGTGTCCACATATATTGCTACTACCACATATATTCCCTATTGGCCTGAACTGTTTGACAGGCCAGTAGTGACGTGCTAGAGGCAGGAAGCAGCAGGAAAGTTGTAGTACTAAAAATGCTGAGGCTTGACATGTCAGTCTGGCATTCAGCTGTAAAATGAGTGTAATAGAGGCTAATGCAGGTAAGTGCAGACAATTCAAGCAGCCACTATAGACAGACTGGGATCTTGGTTGTCAAACTGACAGCAGGTCCTGACAGCTACAAGTGTGGGTTTGCTTAGCTGGAAAGGACATGCGGCTTGTTCTAGGTTCTTATCAGTAGAACTATGCATTTAACAGTCCCAAACTAAAGGGTGTTTTAAGGGCTTCAATGAACATTTTGATGTACACTTTGCTCATTATTACTTACGGACTTGAGGTTTTTCTCAAGAATATGCCAAGTTGGCTCCATCACTTCAAACATCATGTAATACTGGATATTCTGCACAAAATTTAGCATCCTCTGGCGGAGTGTAAATGCTCCTGCAAACCTGGCAATAAAAATAAAGATTACAAAATAAACTCCAATTACCAACGAATTTGCTTTTAAGATTAATTAGGAATGAGTTACTTCCATGCATACCTGTCTTGAATCTATTTATTGCTGTGCATGTCCTAGGATGGGAGCTTTGTTAGATTAGGGACCACACTATGCCTTGACGGGGCAGTGTGGCTTGCACGTAGATTTGCAAATATATGCTACTATGATCTCTTTTTAATACATACAGGGCTATTCACGTAAGGGTCCCGGTAAGTATTTTAATTGCCCGATGTACAGTACACTGTTCAATACTGTACATCGGCAACGCTATACAGTACTGTACTAATCCAGTACAGTACTGTATAGAGTTCCTCACTTAACGACCAATCTGTTTAACGACCTGATCGTATGAACGAAACTCGGTCGTTAAGTGAGGAATACCTGTATACACGTTGTCACAGCTGGCCACACACCCTTTCATGCTTACTTTGGGCAATAGTGTTGGACACTATGTGGAATGTTAGGGTGCTTCACCTGACATACGCAGATGAAAGCGCTCCCTATTGATGAAAATACAAAATAGTAAATATAAAAGTAAAAATGTTACTTTGTATCTCTATCATGCATCTTAACAGTGTTTATAAATACGGTGCCACAAGGTCTGCTTTTTAACAGCAGCAGCTGCAATAGCCGCTGTATTTACAGAGCAACTGTCAATATGGCAGCCGGAAATTGAAGCGAAATGCAGTAGGGGGAACAGCATTGGGGCAGAAGGACAGGGTGCGCTGAAGTTAATATGGGCGAGTGCCCACAACTGGCTAATGATCTATAAGAATTCATCAGCCAATGAACTCAACATTTAAGAATAACCACCTAATTAAAGTAATTCTAGTTACACCTAAAGGTGCTCCTTCTCCCTCAAAACACGCAGGTGTTACCATTGGGACCCAATGTGATTTTTACATCTGAGCTTCTGTTCAGGTTATACCACAGTCCCCGAATAACCCTTTGTTAATTCTAACTATCCCTAATGAACTTGTTCCACTCCCTTTTCTGCTCTGCTAGTTCTGTGCCCAGAATGCTTTTATTTTTTTTTTCCTTTCGTACTAAATTATTTTTCTTTTGTTTTGTAGTGTTACCTACCACCGAGTCTTGTTCATTCCTGCAGCTTTATTTATTTATTTTTATAACCATTAGAGGAAATGACAAAGCTATTGAAAAATTAATAAGCCTACAGCTGAAGAATTATACTGGTAAATATGGGCTAATCCAGTGCGAGAGCTGAAGTTTTTGAAGAGTACCCACCTATGTTAAACATTTAAACCAGATGGTCCTAACCTCATATTATGCTCTCTAATATGCAAGAAGGCACAGAACAAGTAATAATCACTGCTTTTAGATCTCCAACCTCAGCTACCTAGTATGTATGTATTAAGAGTGGTGGCATATAGTTTTCACTTAAAACAAATTTAGGTGAACATTCAACCAGCTAGGAGAACATTCGCTGCTAAGACTGCTAACTAAGCAGTCTCTACTCAACTCTAATCAACCCCATGGTATTTTTGCTATGTACATTGCAAACAGTATTGCTTCCATTGCATATGCAGTTATAGTGTTACCATTTAGCAGAATGCAGGGAGAATTGCTTAGCTGCCTTGTTGCTGATCCAAACATTACACAACAGTCTCTCCACATGCTTGCAGTAGAACAAATGTCGAAAAAGCATCTGGTAACGTGTCAGAGCCTTTCTGCAGTTGAAAAAAAAAATAAAGATAAAAATCATACACAACTTTAAAAATTCTGTTTTATTATTAATTATTTTTTAATGTATTATTTATTTAAAAATAAATAAAATAAAAAAATAAAGATAAAAATCATACACAACTTTAACAAATCACAATAAACATAAAAAATATGTGCTTTGTAGAAAAATAAGCAAAAAGGGAGATATAAACAATGATGACATACTGCTCTGCATTTTCATGGCAGTGTAGATTAGTTGTACTTTACCTGTTTATTATTAGTGAAAGAGGCCACTTGACAATGTAATCAAAGGAAAAGGCCTCCAGCCCACTCAATGCCAGTTCAGTGGGGTCAGCATTAATCAAGGCTTTTTCTTGCCGTGTTTCAATTGCAAGGACACGGAGAAGCTGGGTGATGAGATCATGGGGCATCAGTTCAATCTAAAAATGGAGAAAAGCATTCTTCAGTTATAGTGCAATTGAGTAGGAACGGTAAGTTAAGTTACCAATACACAAGAGCCTTGGAACCTATAGATTAAAGAATGTCAGACCATTGCTTTGTCACCTTGGAGGGGACCCTCTCCTCAAGCCGCAGAGATAAACACAAACTCTTACAAAACTCTCCAACCAATCTGCCACATAATAGCATGAGATGATTTGGATCATGCAACAACTTCATTCCATGCATGTGTACGTATAATCAACTGTAAAGTGAACTTGACCTTTCCTCACACAGGCAAAGCAACAAGTTCACATAAATGTGCCCCCCCCCCCAACTTTTCTTCATTCCTCCATTGCTGCTTTCATTCATGGGGTTGGGCCCATGGAGAAGCACCCAAGATAAGCTTGAAAGAAGTATGGGTTCCATCAATCCCAATTCCAGCCAACGTGTTCTTTGGATAGTGTGTGTGTGGTAGGGGTGTTTGATTTTCTGTCTGGTTCCTCTCTCTACCTGTGCTAGTGAAAGGCAGGGGGGGGGGGGGGGGGGTGGCGGAAAGGGAGGG
>NW_017308419.1:150927-162522 GCF_000935625.1 Nanorana parkeri | reverse complement strand
GGGGGGGTGTCAGAGTAAGGAAGTGGTAGTAAGTAGTCCATCTAACAGGTACAGAAACAATAAAAATGAATATTGTTTAAGTAGAGTGGAGCAACGTTTAGAACCTTTGTGTTTTGTTTTTTTTTGCGCTCTGTGCATCCCTGTCCAAATAGGCCGCACCTTATTTCTTGTCCTGAGGTAAAAGGGTAAAAACCTCTAAATGGGTTCGTCATAGAGAGCAAAAAAAATTGACAGAAGTTTCAATACTGTGCTACTAAAAAAAGCTGCACCTTAATATTTTAAAGGTATATAAAGAGAATAGCCCAAATGTCTGCCTTCCTGTCAACTGCCAGAACCTGATTTGAAGCACTGAATAAGTTCTCTCTTAGCACCTTTAGATCATCTTTGAAAGGGTCAGTGTTGGCAGTACTCATTCGTAAAGCCAACTCCAATAAAGCCTCCAGCCTGGTTGGAATTATATCATCAACAGTTTTCTTTAACTCCTCCTCGGTCAGGTCCATAAAGTGCACAAAGAAGTCTCCTTGGTCCATTAGAAAGTAATGTTTAATGGACCTGAAAGAAAATGAATTTAATAGATTAGAAAATATATACTCTCTGACTTCCTGATTCTGAGCGGACGTCTAGAGACGCCCGCTCAGATCTAGAGAGCTCCGGGCCGGCCGTTTTTCTACTTCGGCCGGCCCGGAGGCAGTTAAACAATGCAAAATTACTTTAAATACGGTAAATAAAAATCAGTACAAAAACATCTCACAATTTCAAGCCACCATTGGAAGAACATCAACCTATGGACACAGTTATACTCAGACTGCTAGTGATTCTGATATTTTAGAATAGCCACACTGCTAAAAGATTTAAGAAAGCACCACTTCCACTAAATAATCTGGAAAGCTTTTGAAAAGTGCACAATCACATAGCATTCAAATGATCTATTTACTGTAAAGCTTAAGCTGGTTGACAGTGTCAGAATGAGTGGTCAAAGGTAGCGAGGACAACCTGAACTAAAAATGTGGCAAGACAAGATCCAAGCACAATCCCGCCATATAAAGCTCAGTGGCTTAATAATGAAAATGAATGTATTAGGATAACACTGAAAGGTTAAAAGTATATGTAAAAATTGCTGGCAGAGGTAAAACAGTGGACACAAAGAACAACAGGCACAAATTCCAACAAACCAATTTAAAGTGCAAGTCTGAAAATGGAAATCTAAATACTGATTTGGATATGAATATTCTTCATATATCGTCGTACCGGAGATGTGCCACCAGCTCCTTCTCTTCCATTAAGAAGTCCAGCAGCACTTTGCTAGCATAGCTATAAACCTTTTCAATTTGCTCCACATAGGCACGTTCCTTCAGTGTGTACACAATCTCCTTGGCATCAGGGCATGTAACATCATGGCCACACTCTCTTACCACATTCAGGTATTTTCCTGGATAATAAAATACATAAAAGGACTTATTACAAGCCAAGAACTGATTGAGAAAGTAATTTGTCAAGTGCAGGTTAAAAAAATGAAAGCCAATATTTCACTGACTGTGATGAGGAATCTTCAACAATAAAGCCTCAACGACATGCTTCTGCAGATCAATTTTCATATTTAGTCATTATAAATAGGGATGCACTGATACCGAGTATTTGCTCCCAATGCCTATCCCGATACCAGAACCTCCGGTATCAGGAAGCCAGGCGGCGAGTCATTACACGGGAATCAGGAAGTCGGGTGGCGAGTCATTACCCGCCCCCCCCCCCAGCTTTCTGATTGGCCAGAAAGCCGGCTCCATGCTGCCTAGTCATCTGGTGACGAGGTGGCATGGAGACGGCTTCACAGCCAATCAGGAAGCCAGGTGCCGTGCAATGACTCGCCGCCTGGCGTCCTGATTGGTGGGGAAGCTGCCTCCATGCTTCCTTGTCACCTGGTAATGAGGGAGCATGGAGGTGGCTTCCCAGCTAATAGGGAAGCCAAGCACTAAGTCATTACATGCCGCACGACATCCTTAATAGAAATTCCAGTATAGGTATTGGCGAGTACCGAAAAAAAAAAATCAGTATCCGTGCATCCGTAATTACAAACAAGTAAATGAAAAAGACAAGTGGCGCTGACTGAAAGATAGGCAAGGAAGTTCGATGTATTAATTCTTGTTACCTGTACTTAGAATCTTGTCCGCTACCTTCTGCAGGAAGGAAGGGATCTGTTGTTGTACAATAGTATAGCGCTGATCCCAGTACTTGTCATTATAATCCTCCTGGATTTTCTCTTTCTGCAGCTCATGTTCTTCTACCATAAACTCACTGTGACAAACACAATGAAAACATAATGAATATGATATGACCGATAAACCAAACCAAAATAGCCTGTATGACTAATGACTAATGACTAATAAAGAAAAAGCAGAAAGCCCCTGTAGCCTTAACAGACTAGCTGAATGCAGAGTCCATCCTTACACAACTCCATCTTTTCAATTTGGGTAGAGGAAGCTAGGTGACATCACATGTCCATGGTGTATCTCGTGCCCCTGCAAGCTAAAACACACTGGGCCTGATAAACTAAGACTTGCGGTTGCTGAGGAATGAGAGTGCACCACGAGCAGTTTGTAGTAGCTACAGTATGCATCCCATTTTATATCGATAGACTGGGGAACATAGATTTAGTGAACAAAAAAAGTTGAATGAGTTTATTATTTATTGTAGGAGGAATAAAGTTCATCCTATTCTTTTGGAAAGGTAGTAGGCATAAGGAGTTGCCATTCCGGTTTTATCTTTAATAGTGTTTTGCCTAATTTAGTGTGTAATAGGTGAGAGTATAAAAGGTAGAGATCAATCCCTTCATCTCATTTAAAATTTAAAGAATTAAAACATGTGTCCTACCTGTAAGGATCATTAATGATTCCTCTATAGATCCACTTCTCCAATATTTCAAAGTATGGAGTGCTGGCTGCCTTAGTCAAATACAGACATAGCTCCTGGGCCTGGGTATCGCCTGTAAAACCAAAGGTTCTGTCATGCAGCAAACTGAGTGTGGCACCACCTAGACACTCTCCTTTATCCAATGAAGTGGCTGAAAGACACAGTTAAACATTTATAGTTTAGTGTTAAAATATGCATAAATTTAATGCTGAACTCCATGCACAAAAACTTATATCCAAATATGTTATTCAGTTGCCACAAAGGATATACATCCATGTTGTGTGCACCAAATGCCTTAACATACCCAGTTACCATCACTGTGCTACACACAGCCTGTGCAGACAGCAGAGCTGTGGGAGGGGGCCCAGACAGAAAAAAGACAGACAGAAAAAAGGATTTTAAACATGGCTGAGAAAAATCTGCATTTTTTGCAGAGGATAATTTTCACACACCAGTATATGGTTATGCTTCTTTGAAGGCTAATGAAAGTTTCATAATGTACATAATGCCCATAAGCAAAGTGTTAAAAAAAAGAAAAAAGGGAAGAACTCCATTATATCCAAACAATACTTTCTGATGTAAACCCAATATACCCTTTAAGGTAAATACAGAGGCAAGCCACTCTATTGTTCATTTCTGTACTGAGACACAGAGTTGTAATGATGGTGATTATGAAAACTTACCAAGAGAAGCCAATACCTCCATTGTCCGAAGAGTAGGTTGGATATAGAACCACAGTTTTTGCAAGGAGAGTAGGCCCTGGCGTTGCAAGTGCTCCAGCTGAGTAATAAGTATCATGTACTCCTTCACTAGCGTCCTCATTGCAGCACTTAGAGCATGGTTTACTTGACCGTATTCAAAAGAAGATTTTTCTTCAATGAATCTGTGGGAGGTAGCAGAGGTGTACAAACTGTAATAGGGGTGTAAAAGTGGTATAGCAGACTGTAATAGCTACCAAAACATGCAGAGTTGACAGAAAATGCAGAACATGCGTCTGTGTTCAATCCAATTATGTAATGATACATTTCTTATGACAAAGAAAACCCCAGTAATGTTAGCCAGCAGTTGTAATTTGTGTTGGCATAATGAATATTTATTTCTGGTGATTAATTCACCACTAGATACACAGAATAATTGTGTTGATTTTAGCAGATTCATTATTAACAAACTGTGATATCTAATACTTTTCGTCTGCATGGAGTTAGAGTTTAATATGTACTTACATTGTAGCAAGGGTTAGTTGACCTTTTCACAAACAAATTCAAAGGTGAACTAGCTCACAATACCCTCCCCACCTCCGGTCTCCACTGCACTTAGCTGCAAGGATGACCACTGATTGTCAAACATGGCAGCTGGTATAACGATCCCAACACTTCAAAACTTGAAGGCTGTATAGCAACAAAACTACTGCAATGGGGAGCGCTCATTGGTCAGTGCGGTCACATGACTGCACTGGCAATTGTCTTCTTTCTTCCGAGAGACAATCCTGGAACAAAGAAGGTTCAGAAGAGGTCCTCATTGGTCACCTCATTGCAATCATTATGTTGCACTAGAGCCTCTGGGGCTGTTTGGTAGATTTTTCAAGTGTTGGGACTGTTACACTGGCCGCCATGGACAGCAGGAAGTGGTCATCCTTGCAGGTAAGTGCAGCGGGACTGGGGGTGGGGAGGGTGTTGTGAGTTAGTGCACCTTTTCATTTTTTTGTAAAAAGGTGAGCTAAAGCCCTTCCTCAGCGTGTGATCAATACAACTAATATACTAGGAGATAGGGCTGTGGGAAAACTGATGTTCTGAAAAGTGAGTATAGTGCTTTAAAAAGGACTTGCACAAACGTTGTGCATCTCACTTCAAAAACACACTAAAATAGTTATCTTTATATGGCAATATTATTTTTAAAGATGAACGCCAGGCAAACCTCCAAATACACAGATGATATACATATGAGAGCTCAGCCTTGCCCAACATAAAGGGGACCTGGTCTTTCTTTACTGCAGTCTCACTTTTACTTAAAAGGTCCCCTCCCTTCTACCATATCATGATTGGTCAGTGAAAGGAGAAGCCGAGTAGCTCATCTTCTCATAATTTTGCTCTCTCTGCCCATCAGCATGCTCCTTATCCTGCAGGACACTAGATTGGCTTCTAGTGCCGCTTCTACCTCCCCCTCTCTGAGCTTTGGTGTAAAGACTGTTCAGTTACTTAAGCTGGCCACACACCACGTGAATTCGAACAGCGTCAGCACCCTATCGGCTGGCATTTTTTAATCAGCCGATTAAAGAAGGCAGTTGGAAAATCTTAGAAGGAACAGAGCCGACGGCCACTTTCATAATACACATAAAACAGCGGCGATTGCCCGATCAATGCTTGTTCTATTTTTTTTTGTTTAGCCTACAGATTGAACGAAAAAAATAGAACAATGTATGGCCAGCTTTACACTGCTTGCATTTAAAAGAATACATTTACTGGCATATTAATGATTACAAAGCTGCATTAGTTTGTGTCTTTTGCATCTGATGGAATGTGCACATTCATGGCCATTCTGTATTACCATACCTTAATGCACTATTAGGCAGACGTATTAACCTTCTCATGATATCCATTTAGAAAGTCTGCAAAATCACCACAAACATTTACTGCATTGCCTTGGATAAGTTTGATTTAGTACCTGGTAACAGTGGAGTAGCTGGCAGCTACTGGCAGAATTCTGTTCACCAATTCCCTCACAGACAAGTCCAGGTTGGGATCTACTGAAAAAGAGCGGGCCTGACGTCCCACCAGAGGCTGTGCAGTAACATAGCGCCCGTCAACTCCAATCAGAATGTAAAGCAGATCTTCTACAATAACTGCCTCTTGGGAAGGGAGGGGAAGTGACCCTACACGTTGAAAGAGAAATTGATAAGATATTGCCGAAACCAAACATAATGGTAACTATTTTTTATCAACACAACTGAGCAATGAGTGTGTAGGCTGCTTCTGTATAAGAGTTCTTGATTTCCACACTTGAATAAAGATTAGAGAGCACGTCCCACAAAGTAACGTTTCTCAGAAGAAGAAATATAGGAACTCCATGAGCAATGTCTGCCAGACTGCATCCTCCTAGTATGGAATGGAAGGTTCAGAAAAATTATGTATAAGAGCAACAAAAAAGTAACATATACAGGCATACCTATTGGCACCGTAACATCTGTGCTTATGTTGGAAAGAGAAGGGAAATCTCCTATTAGTGCTGGCCTCTCATAGACCCAAGATGGGAACACAGGTATTGGCTGCCCTGCGTTCTTCTTATTCAGCTTATCTCTAAGATGTTTCCGTAGAACTTCTAATGGCTGATGAAAAGACAAGAGGAGCAAAGGCAAAAAATCAACAACTACAACTGACACTAGATACTGAAAGCCAGGGGAAAACAGCGGTCTCCAAACTTTTCAGTACAAGGGCCACATTATATATTTCTAATATTCTGGGGCTGAAAAAAACCCCCAGCTTTATAAATAAATAAATAGAATCTAAATGAGTGATTTACAGGAGTGCCCAATAAAGTCCCCCTGCTTCCATCCATCCAGGAATGCCCAGCAAAGTCAAATAGATGTGGCTCGTGGGCCATAGTTTGGAGACCCCTGGCCTAAAACATTAGAACGAAATAAAATGAAGCATAATATTTCACCTGTGGGCCGGCTGTTGTTGAAGCAGTTACATTTCCCAGTTGCCTCCGTAGCTCCTCCAGCTCCTGCAAGGAGATCTTTGACGTGCTAGGAGGTATAGGAACACTGCTAGAAGCCGCACTGATGGTTGTCAGCTCAGCTCTGTCTTTTGCATTCTGTTGCAGATACTGAAGTGTCTTTAAATAAAACAAAGAAGGAAAGTGTTACTTTCATGGATCATTTCAAAGACTTTTTAACTAGACAAAGCATCAAGGCTTTTTTTCACATCTAGAGTGGACAGAGAATGAGAAATGCATAATAGCAAAATGGCTGTCACAGATATGTCAGACATTAGGAGCATCAAGAATCCTCTTCTGGAGTCCAACTTTCATAGGATAATTATTTAATTATAATAGGAGTTTACATTTTTTCTACCATACAGCTTCCAAGGCTAAACAGTTTGTCAGCAAATACTACACAACAAAATAGTGCAGTATGATACAAATGGGTGGGTAGGTCATAGCCTAGTAGAGTATTTATGAAGCGATATTTGGCAACCTATGTCATTACCTGTATTTAAAACGGACCACATATTGTGGCATGACTTTGCAAGCAACCTCTTAAAAATCCTTATTTTTTCTTGTTCAAATACACCATAAAATCAAGAACAAAATATATAAACTGTACCACTAAATACACTTCAAACACGCATACTGTAAGTCAGGGGTGCCCATTAGGTAGATCGCGATCTACCAGTAGCTCTTAAAACTGATGCTGGTAGATCACGAAGGGTGTGAATGGTGGCCCCTTTATTCCATTTTGGTATATTTACCAGGAGAGGGGGGGGAGAGACAGCCAGGAGAGAGAGGAAAGACAGCCAGAGGAGAGACAGACAGGAAAGACGGCCAGGGGAGAGAGAGCGAGTAGAGACAGCCAGGGGAGAGAGCAAGGTGAGACAGCCAAGAGAGCCAGTCAGGAGAAAAAACGAGGAAGTAGATCTCATGTAGCTCATCATTTGAAAAGTAGATCTTAACACTAAAATTGTGGGCACCCCTGCTGTAAGTGAATAGTCTTTTCTGCCAAATAATTTGTAATTCCATCTGGCTTCTTGTGATTTATATACCTCTTCAAGACAGCAAAGCCAGGAGGTTGAAACCACTTTCTCTGTTAATAATAGAGTAGAGATGTCACTTTCCCACCCACAGCCTGGACAATGAAATTGCAGCAACACACCGATAAGTCATCGGCTCTGCTCTATGCTACTGTAAGAACATACCCTATCACAACATGTGAAAGCAGCACCTAAATGGCTCCTATTGCTGCCCTTACCTCTCACAGATTGAGTGCTGCTGGTCAGTGGATAACAGGAGGCTGATATCAAGATAGGCTGGCTTAAGAAATATATATCCGATTATTATTATTTTTAAACGAATAGACTGAACTATAAATAATTTGTGCTTTTTTTGCCTGGAGTTAAGCTTTCCACTTTGCAGATATTGAAGCTAGAAATACAAGCTCTTAGCCACTCTAGAACCACTGTACATACTGTACATACATATTTTATATACATATATATACACACACACACACACACACACACACACACACACACACACAACGTCTTGGTCCTAAAGCAGCTGCCGCAGCAGCTGTGCTTTGCATAGTGTTTGAAGTTGAATAAAGACACATGTCCATCAAGTTCAACCTATTGCGTGTATGAGTCCTTGTGTGATCTTGTTTTTTTACGGGTACCTGTACCCCTGTATGTTACGGTCTCTGAGGAAATTGTCCAAATGCTTTTTGAATGATTCAACACTCTCAGCTGATACCACTGCTTGTGGCAGTGAGTTCCAGACCCTAACCGCTCTAACTGAGAAGAAGCCCCTAGGCCCCTTATAGTTAAATCTTTTCTCCACAAATTTTAGGTGGTGGCCTCTAGTCTTTGTTATGGAGTTTACCGTAAAAAGTTTATTGGTGATGTTGCTATCACCATTGAACATCTTGTACAAAATCATGTCCCCCATTAAATCGCCTCACTTCCAGCATGAACAAGTTTAAATTTAGTAACCTTGTCTCATAGCTTAGGTCCTCCAGCCCCTTAATTAGTTTAGTTGCCCTTCTCTGGACTCTCTCCAGCTCAAGGACATCCTTTCTGTGGATTGGTGACCAAAACTGTGGACTGCATACTCCAGATGAGGCCGAACCAGCGATCTATAAAGTGGCAAAATTATAGATTTGTCTCTACAGTACATTCCCTTTTTAATACAAGACAGTACTCTGCTCGCTTTGTTTGCAGCAGCCTGGCATTGCAAGCGGTTATTCAATCTGTGGTCTACGATGACCCCCCAGATCCTTTTCCATATCTGACTTCCCTAGTGGAGTTCCCATTAATGTGTATTCCGCTTGCCTATTTTTAACCCCCAAAGTGCATTACTTTACATTTATCAACATTAAACCTCATCTGCCAAATAGCTGCCCACTCCCCAATTTTATCCAGGTCCTCCTGTATTGTTATAGTGTCTAAGTCCGTGTCGATTACCCTCCCAATTTTAGTGTCATTAGCAAACACGGAAACATGGCTATTCACGCCCTCCCCGATGTCGTTAATAAACAGGTTGAATAATATGGGGCCTAGCACAGAACCCTGGGGCACGCCACTCCCGACCTTAGACCAATCTGAAAAAGGAGACATTTATTGATACTCTCTGGACACGTTCCTGTAGCCAATTCTCTATCCATGTACCCACCATTTTATCTATGCCCATAGAGCCCGATTGTGTAGTAAGCGTTTATGTGGTACTGTGTCAAATGATTTAGAAAAATCCAGATATGCCACATCCACCGGCCTCCCTCCATCCAGATCTCTACTTACCTCTTCGTAAAAGGTTAGTAGATTGGTCTGGCAGGAACGGTCCTTCCTAAATCCACGCTGATTATCATTTATTATACCATTTTCATGAACAAACTCTACTGTAGTCCTTTATCATTCCTTCTAACAGTTTGCATACTATTGATGTTAGACTGACTGGTCTGTAGTTCCCAGGTTGGCATCTTGACCCTTTTTTGAATATCGGTACTACCGTAGCCTTCCGCCAATCACTTGGTACTCTCCCAGTCATTAAGGAGTCCTTGAAAATGAGGAATAATGGTCTCGCTATAACCTGGCTGAGTTCATTAAGTACCTTGGGGTGCAGGTTATATCTTCAACTAACCTGCTTTATTTGCATTAAGTTTTTCAAGTTTGGGTTTCCTTTTACTGACTGTGGCGATATGCTTTTCACACTCTATTTTTGCTGGCCGAATTTCCTGTTTACATCTTTTATTACATTCTTTGTAGTTCCTGAATGCCAATGCCGTCTCCTCCATCTTATATTTTTTAAATGCCACGCTCTTGTCCTTGATGTGTTGCTTTACTGTTTTATTTAGCCAGGCAGGCTTAGTTATTGATCTTTTATTTTTGTTCCCCAATGGTATGCACTTGGTGATAGCATTATGTACTTTATGCCTAAAACAAACCCACTTTTCGTAATTCGGTGTCGCATACTAGCTGGCACAGCTTATCAAAGTTTGCCTTTCTGAAGTTAAGTGTTCTTGTCCAGCCCACACACTTCCCCTTTCTGTACCCAATATTAAAAGTAATCACATTGAGATCACTATTACCCAGTGTCTCCCTAATTGCAATATCTTCAACTAACCCGCATTATTGGAAATTATTAAATCTAGGATGGCATTTTTCCTAGTTGGAACCTCAACCATCTGATCCATGAAATTGTCCCGCAACAGGTTCAGAAAATGGCCCACCTTTATCGAATGAGAGGTTCCATTAGACCAATCGATGTCCGGATAATTAAAGTCACCCATTACAACAACATTACCCTGCTTCCCAGCTATTTCTATTTGGGAGTGTAGGTGAGCCTCCTTCTCTTCCCCTATATTCGGGGGTTTATAACACACTCCCACAATTAGTTCTAGCCACAGGGACTCCACGCCATCGTGACTCTCTGCCGTGATATCATCCCGTATGTGCAGATTTAGATTATTTTTAACATATATGCATAACCCCTCCCCCCAACCCTGTCCCTCCTGAACAGATTGTACCCTTCTATATTGATAGCCCAGTCATGCGTGCTGTCTAGCCAAGTTTCAGCTATTCCCACTATATCAAAGTCCTCTTCGAGTAGCATAACTTCGAGCTCCACTAATTTGTTTGCTAGGCTTCTAGCATTGGTGTACATACATCTGCTTTTTGTACTAGTGTGGGTTACATGTTTACTCCTTTCTGACGCCCCACTACTTTTCTTATTGAACCTTGGTATTGATTTTTTTCATCCAGCACCCAGCTCTCACATACAAGTGATTGAGACGGCTTTAAAGCCGTATAGTGCTGAAAGGGTGCCACCCCACTGTGCCATGTATTTGAACAACTCTAGGTATTACGATACACAGACAAGCGCAGCAACTGCCAGCCAGCGGGCCAGGTTGCTCCAGCCTGGACAAAATAGATGTGGCCCGTGGTTGTGGTAGTTGTACAGGGGTGGCATGGCAGATGTCTGAGGGTGGACCAGAGGGAGATCAGTGCGGGTTGTCACTTCTGGATTCAAGCTGTCATTCCTGCGGAGGCTGGAAAAGAGGCTGGTGAAGTACAATCTGTGCTTCATCAGCTGCATTGGGGTCCATAGGTGACGGGAGGACGCTAGTTTGTGTCCTCCCGTTACCCTAAGGAGAACTATGGGGAAAAGCCTTAACCCCATAGTTCTCCTTTAATGTCACATTAATGCCACATGTCATAATGTCACATTAAAGGAGAACTATGGGGTTAAGGCTTTTCCCCATAGTTCTCCTTAGGGTAACGGGAGGACACAAACTAGCGTCCTCCCGTCACCCTAAGCTCAGTATACGAGCTAAAGCTTGCGGTATACTGAGACGCCACAGTACACCGCGAGATGCTGCTCGCGGTATACTGAGACGCCACAGCTGAAGCGGATCCCGACAATTATGTCTGGATCCGCCCAGCTGCGTGAGTGACAGCTGGCTCTGCCTATCTAGGGCAGAGCCAG